>NW_028134366.1:0-68663 GCF_964662115.1 Mustela nivalis | reverse complement strand
ACCGCCCCCCCATCTTTTCCTTCTGTCAAACCTTATACTCGGGGTTCGTTTTGGCTGGGTTCTTTTTTTTCTTGTCATTTACTTTTGTCAATCTCTTTTTGTTTGTATACTTTATAAATCATAACTTTGGAGCCCATTTAGGCTGGGTCTTCTCTTTTTTTTTTTTTTTTCCTGTCTCTCTCTCTCTCTCTCTCTCTCTTTTTCCTTTCTTTTGGTGGGGACTCCCGATTGCTCAGAAGCATTCCACCTTGCCTGGATCATGGTTGATACATTCAGCTACACATTCCCTCAGGCCATCTCTCACCAAAATGCCAAGGAGGAGGAATGCCCAGCAGAGGAAAAATTCAGAGACTGTGTCCTCTCCCTCAGAGCTTTTGGATATGGACATAAACAGTATGTCGGAAAGGGCATTCAGGCTAACAATTATCCAGGCAATGGCCAGGTTGGAGAAAACCATTAATGACAAAATGGAATTGATTAGGGCAGAAGTGAAAGCCACCAGAGAAGATGTTAACAATGCTATCACTGAGTTTCAATTTAATCTAAATTCTCTAACAGCTAGGGTAACTGAGGCAGAAGATAGAATTAGTGATCTAGAAGACAAACTGATAGAGAAAATTGATCAGGAGGAGGCCTGGAACAACAAGCTTAGAAGCCATGAAAATCGAATTAAGGAAATAAATGATTCCATGAAACATTCCAACATCAGAATTATTGGAATCCCTCAGGGGGAGGAGAAAGAAAGAAGACTAGATATAGTTGAACAAATTCCCCATGAAAATTTTCGCAATCTGAGGAATGGAAACAGTGTTTGTGTGCTAGAGGAAGAAAGGTATCCCCCCCAAGGTCATAGAATCTAAAAAGACCTGGAGACACCTGATTGTGAAACTGATGAATCATAATTTTAGACAGGAGCTCTTAAAATGAGCTGGGGGAAGAGATTCTTTACATACAGAGGAAAGCACATCAGAATGATGTCATACCTGACCACAGAAACCTGGCATGCAAGATGTAATCAGGGCACTAAATGAAGAGAACATACAGCCATGTTGTTACCCAGCAAGACTGACATTCAAAATGGATGGAGAGATAAAGAGCTTCCAAGATGGGTAAGGTTTAAAAGAGCATGTGACCACCAAGCCAGCACTACAAGAAATATTAAGGGGGGTTCTATAAAAGAAGAAAGAAACCAAGAGTGTCATTGAACAGAAATTTATGGAGACAACCTATAGAAACAAGGACTTCACAGGTAACACGATTTCAATAAAAATGTATCTTTCAATAATCACCCTCAATGTGAATGGCCTAAATGCTCCCATAAAATGGTACAGGGCTGCAGATTGGGTAAAATGACAGGACCCATCCATATATTGTCTACAAGAGACCCATTTTGAACCTAAGGATACATCCAGACTGAAAGTGAAGGGATGGAGAAGCATCTTTCATGCTAATGGGCCTCAAAAAAAGGCTGGGGTAGCGATTCTCATATCAGATAAATTAAATTTTAAACTAAAGACTGTAATCAAAGATACAGAAGGACACCACATCATTCTTAAAGGGTCTATCCACCAAGAAGATCTAACAATTGTAAATTTTTATGCTCCCAATATGGAAGCAGCCAACTACATAAGACAACAGTTAATCAAGATAAAGAGTCATACTGATATAATACATTAATAGTAGGGGAACTTGCCACTCTCAGTGCCACTCTCAACATGCCACTCTCAGTAATAGACCGTTCAAGCAGAAAATCAATAAAGAATCAAGAGCATTGAAGGACACATTGGACCAGATGGACCTCATAGATATATACAGAACATTCCACCCTAAAAACAGGATACTCATTCTTCTCAAGTGCACATGGAACTTTCTCCAGAATAGACATACTGGGTCACAAATCAGAACTCAACTGATGCCAAAAGATTGAAATTATTCCCTGAGTATTCTCAGATCACAGTGCTTTGAAACTGGAACTCAACCACAAGAAAAAGTTCAGAAGGAATTCAAACACCTGGAAGCTAAAGACCACCTTGCTTAAGAATGTTTGGATCAACCAGGAAATCAAAGAAGAACTTAAACAATTCATGGAAACCAATGAGACTGAAGACACTTCAGTCCAAAATCTACAGGATACTGCAAAGGTGGTCCTCAGGGGAAATACATAGCCATCCAAGCCTCCCTCAAAAAAACTGAAAAATCCAGAATACACCAGCTGTCTTTACACCTTAAAGAACTGGAGAAACAACAATTAATTAAGCCAACTCCACACACAAGAAGGGAAATAATCAATATTAGAACAGAGATCAATCAGCTAGAAACTAGAGATACAATAGAACACATCAACAAAGCTAGAAGCTGGTTTCTTGAGAATCAATAAAATCAATAAACCATTGGCCAAACTAATCCAAAAGAAAAGAGAGAAGACCCAAATTAATAAAATTATGAATGAAAAGGGAGAGATTATGAGTAACACCGAGAAAATAGAAACAATCATCAGAAATTATTACCAAAAGTTATATGCCAAAAAGTTAAGTAACCTAGATGAAATGGATGCATCCCTGGAAACCTATAAACTTCCAAAACTGAATCAGGAAGAAATTGACAACCTGTATAGACCAATATCTAGAAACGAGATTGAAGCAGTGATCAAAAACCTCCCAAAAAACAAGAGCCCAGGACCTGATGGATTCCCTGGGGAATTCTACCAGACTTTCAAGGAGGAATAATACCTATTCTCCTGAAGCTGTTTCAGAAAAAATTGAAGCAGAAGGAAAACTTCCAGACTCTTTTTATGAAGTCAGCATTACCCTGATCCCCAAACCAGGCAAAGACCCCTCAAAAAAGGAGAATTTCAGACCAATATCCCTGATGAATATGGAAGCTAAGATTCTCAACAAGATCCTAGCTAATAGCATCCAACAATACATTAAAAAGATTATCCACCAGGCACCTGGGTGGCTCAGTGGGTTAAGCCGCTGCCTTCGGCTCAGGTCATGATCTCAGGGTCTTGGGATCGAGTCCCGCATCAGGCTCTCTGCTCAGCAGGGAGCCTGCTTCCTCCTCTCCTCTCTCTGCCTGCCTCTCTGCCTACTTGTGATCTCTCTCTGTCAAATAAATAAATAAAAAATAAAAAATAAAAAAAAGATTATCCACCATGATCAGGTGGGATTGATCCCTGAGTTGCAAGGGTGGCTCAACATTAACATGTGATGGAACAAATCAATAAGAGAAGAGAGAAATGCCACATGGTCCTCTCAATTAATGCAGAAAAAGCATTTGACGAGCTACAGCATCCATTCCTGACTAAAAACTCTTCAAAGTATAGAGTTAGAGGGAATATTCCTCAACTTCATAAAATCTATCTATGAAAAACCCACAGCGAATATCATCCTCAATGGGAAAAAGCTGACAGCCTTCCTTTTGAGATCAGGAACATGACAAGGATGCCCACTCTCACTACTCTTGTTCAACATAGTATTAGAAGTCTTAGAAACAGTAATCAGACAACAAAGAGAAATAAAATGTATTCAAATTGGCAATGAAGAAGACAAACTCTCTGCCTTCACAGATGACATGATACTTTATATGGAAAACCCAAAAAACTCCACCCCCAAACTACTAGACCTCATACAACTCATTAATGTAGCAGGATACAAAATCAGTGTACAGAAATCAGTTGCTTTCTTATACAATAATAATGAAAATACAAAAAGGGAAATTAGAGAATCGATTCCATTTACTATATAGCACTAAAAACCATAAGATACCCAGGAATAAACCTAACCAAAGAGATAAAGGATCTGTACTCAAGGAACTACAGAACATTCATGAAAGAAATTGAAGAAGACACAAAAAGATTGAAGACCATTCCATGCTCATGGATCAGAAGAATAAACATTGACAACTATCATATGATCTCCCTGATATGAGGAAGTGGTGATGCAACATGGGGGCTTAAGTGGGTACGATAAGAATAAATGAAACAAGATGGGATTGGGAGGGAGACAAACCATAAGTGACTCTTAATCTCACAAAACAAACTGAGGGTTGCTGGGGGGAGGGAGTTTGGGAGAAGGGGGTGGGATTATGGACACTGGGGAGGGTATGTGCTTTGGTGAGTGCTGTGAAGTGTGTAAACCTGGTGATTCACAGACCTGTACCCCTGGGGATAAAAATATATGTTTATAAAGAATAAAAAATTAAAAGTAAAAAAAAAAAAATGTCTATACTGCCTAGAGCAATCTATACTTTCAATGCCATTCTGATCAAAATTCCACCAACATTTTTCAAAGACCCAGAGCAAACAGTCCTAAAATTTGTATGGAATCAGAAGGATGCCAAATTGCTAAGAAAATGTTGAAAAAGAAAAACAAAACTGGCAGCATCATGGTGCCTAATTTCAAGCTTTACTACAAAGCTGTGATCACAATACAGCATGTTAGTGGCACAAAAACGGGCACACATAGACCAGTGGAACAGAGTAGAGAGCCCAGACATGGACCCTCAACTTTATGGTCAAATAATCTTCAACAAAGCAGGAAAAAATATACAGTGGGAAAAAGACAGTCTCTTCAATAAATGGTGCTGGGAAAATTGGACAGCTATGAGTAGAGGAATGAAATTTGACCATTCTCTTACACCATACACAAAGATAAACTCAAAATGGATAAAAGACCTGAATTTGAGACAGGAATCCATCAGAATCCTAGAGAACATAGGCAGTAACCTCTTTGACATCAGCCCAGCGAATTATTTCAAGATATGTCTCCAAAGACAATGGAAACAAAAGCAAAAATGAAGTTTTTTTGTTGTTTTTTTTTTTACTTCATCAAGATCAAAGCTTCTGCAAAGCAGTCAACACAACAAAGAGGCAACTCATGGAATGGGAGAAGATATTTGCAAATGACAGTACAAAGGGCCGATATCCAAGATCTATAAAGAATTCCTCAAACTCAACACACACAAAACAGATAATCATGTCAAAAATGGGCAGAAAAGGGCGCCTGGGTGGCTCAGTGGGTTAAGCCGCTGCCTTCGGCTCAGGTCATGATCTCAGGGTCCTGGGATCGAGTCCTGCATCGGGCTCTCTGCTCAGCAGGGAGCCTGCTTCCATCTCTCTCTCTCTCTCTCTCTGCCTGCCTCTCCATCTACTTGTGATCTCTCTCTATCAAATAAATAAATAAAATCTTTAAAAAAAAATGGGCAGAAAACATGAACAGACACTTCTCCAATGAAGACATACAAATGGCTAACAGACACATTAAAAAATGTCCATCATCACTAGCCATCAGGGAAATTCAAATAAAAACTACATTGAGATACCATCTGACACCAGTTAGAATGGCCAAAATTAAAAAGACAGGAAACAACATGTGTTGGAGAGGATGTGGAGAAAGGGGAACCCTCGTCCACTGTTGGTAGGAATGCAAGTTGGCACGTTCACTTTGGAAAACAGTGTGGAGATTCCTCAAGAAATTCAAAATAGAACTTCCCTATGACCCTGCAATTGCACTACTGGGTATTTACCCCAAAGATACAGATGTAGTGAAAAGAAGAGCCATCTGTACCCCAATGTTCACAGAAGCAATGGTGACAGTTGTCAAACTGTGGAAAGAACCAAGAGGCCCTTCAAAGGATGAATAGATATGGAAGATATGGTCCATATATTCTATGGAGTATTATGCCTCCATCAGAAAGGACGAATATCCAACATTTGTATCAACATGGAGGGTAGTGCAAGAATTATGCTGAGTGAAATAAGTCAAACAGAGAGAGTCAATCATCATATGGTTTCTCTTACTTGTGGAGCATGAGGAATAACACCGAAGACATGGGGAGATGGAGAGGAGAAAGGGGTTGGGGGAAATTGGAGGGGGAGATGAACCATGAGAGACCGTGGACTCTGAGAAACAAACTGAGGAGAGTTTTGGAGGGGAGAGGGGTAGGAGGTTGGGTGAGCCTGGTGGTGGGTATAATGGAGAGCACATATTGCATGGAGCACTGGGTGTGATGCATTAACAATTAATTCTGAAACACAGAAAAGAAATTTAAAAGAAAAGAAATTTACTGGAGAATACAGAATGCAGGTAATAAAAATTAATGTGTTGGAAATTCACAATTTGATAGGTGAAGTACAGAGGATTATTTCTAGGGCAGGAAAACTTTTGTAAGGTACTCAAGTGTTGGATACATGACATTATGAATTTGACAAAATTCATAAAACTTTACAGCACAGAAAGTAAAAATTCATATATTCAAAATGTTAAAAATCAGTTAGGAGGTTGAAGGGTCTCAGAATGGAATGCAAAATGTAACAAAACAAATAAGCTACATTATAAATTCATTATATAACATAACTGAAGAGGGAGGGGTAAAGGGTACTTACCTAAATAACTTAAGAAATTATTGGGAATGTAAGACTAAAGCCAAAGGAACTGTACATAAAGAGTACTATAGTTGGTGAAGCTATTTCTCATGTGGGTGTGGATAGATGAATCTGAAAATATTATATATGTATACCGGAATTAAACAAAAGGAAATCAATGTCAAATGGTAAGGGCCAAGCTCCTTAGTGTTAGAAAGGGAGCTTACAGATAAGCAAGGAGAGAGAATAGAATGAACTCTCGAGTATTGGGTTAAAGTCAGAGCCATTGGTCTGAACATGAAAATACAAAGAAATATGGAAATATGTTTATATATAGGCTAGTGTATATACATATATTTCTTAGTTCTGGTGGCTGAGAGAGCCTTGAAGCAAGAACTCCAGTAACAATAAGCACGTCAGCATCTGGATCATGGTTTCTAATATTGTCCTCTAATAAAAGGACCCAGGACTCCCAGAGAAATTGTTGGTTCTAGGTCTGGAGCAGGAAATGTACAAGATGATCCTGAGACATCTTGTACGGTTAGAAAATAAGGAAATGCTAAAAAAAAAAATCAAAATTATAGGGATATGATAAAAGTACACAGAAGTCACCTTAAAGAGTTCAAAATGGCCAAAGCTGGATTTGAGAACAAAATAAATAATATAGCATTCATGAACATAAGTAGAGCCATTTTGAAATGGAGCCAGAGCAGCCATTTCAGAGGAAATGCCTTGCATGTAAAATTTCTGAATCTTTGAATTGGACTAAAATACCAGCATTCCAGGAAGTCAGCAGAAAAGCAAATACCCTGTTTGAGAAGACTGATAAAACTGAGCATTTGCCTAATGATCCCTTTGCCTGACCAATCAAGGAAGTACAAATATAGCCCTGCTTCTCAGCACCAATGAACTCTTTTCAAAAACAACTTACCTAATCTTCCTTTTTTCCCGTAAAATTCCTAAGTCCACCTTCTGTAATCAGTACACTATTTGAGTTTCTACCTAAATCGGTACCCTAAATTGCAATTCTTTGATCCCAGGTAAAAGCTTTGCTTCTTGAACTGGTTTCTTGTTTTTAAGTTCAAATATAAGGTTATCATTTGAAGTATAAACCAAACATCTAGAAATCCATACAGATGCTCATAAATGACTTGAGTGAATAAATGGGAGTAAAGAAATGAGTTTCCATGCTGAAGAATTCTAAATAATTTATGGAAGTACTCCCCAAAAGTTGGTGGAGCTTAATTCTTAATTCCCAACAAACACCATTTCATCTAGGTAATTCAGGTTAACATCACAATGATGTCATGTTGATAATATGTAACTTTGAAATGATGTAATAAGAATGACACTTCCATTCTGTGATCTTCCTCCAAGAATGCATAACCTAAATAAAATGAAGAAAAAAACTTCAAACTGCAACTGAGGGACACTTCAAAATTTCTGAACAAATTGTCAAGGAGACAAAGAAGACATAATGACTAAAGTAGTATGATGTGATACTCTGGATGGGATTTTGGTAAAGAAAAGTGATGTTAGTAAAAACTAAGAAAATATGAGTAAAGCATGGAGCTTAGTTAATTACAATGTATCACTATTGTTTCATTAGTTTTGACAAATGTGCCTTAGTAATCTAAAATGTTAACCACAGGGGAAACTGAATTGAAGTATCCAGGAATTCTCTGCACATATTTGCGACATGTCTTTAAATTGAAAATTATTCTAAAGAAAGTCTATTGAATGTTAGCACAAGGAGAAATGGCAATATGGATATTCTTATATCGATTTTAAAAATGTACTTCATAATTAAAACCTTTCCATCAAGAAAAGAGAAGTGGAATAGAAATTTAAGAAATTTAGCCTTTGTAACACTCAGTTTTTTTCCAAAATTCAGTTAGAGTATGTTCTCTATTTTTTTATTTATTTAATCATTTTTATTAACATATAATGTATTATTTGTCCCAGGGGTACAGGTCTGTGAATCATCAGGCTTACATAATTTCACAGTACTCACCATGGCACATATCCTCCCCAATGTCCATTACTCAACCACCCTCTCCCAAACCCTCCACCCCCCAGCAGCCCTCAGTTTGTTTTGTGAGATTAAGAGTCTCTTATGCTTTGTCTCCCCCCAATCCCATCTTGTTTAAATTTTTCCTTCCCTACCCCCAAACCCCTCGCCCTGCCTCTCAGATTCCTCATATCAGAGAGTTCATATGATAATTCTCTTTCTCTGTTTGACTTATTTCGTTCAGCATAATACCCTCTAGTTCCATCCAGGTCCTTGCAAATGGCAAGATTTCATTTCTTTTGATGGTTGCATAGTATTCCATTGTATATATATACCACCTCTTTTTTATCCATTCATCTGTTGATGGACATCTAGGTTCTTTCCATAATTTGGCTATTGTGGACATTGCTGCTGTAAACATTCAGGTGCACATGCCCCTTCACATCACTACATTTGAATCTTTCGGGTAAATACCCAGTAGTGTGAATGCTGGGTACTAGGGTATTTTCAACTTTTTGAGAAACCTGCATGCTGTTTTCCAGAGTGGCTGCACAAGCTTGCATTTTCACCAGCAGTGTAGAAGGGCTCCCTTTTCTCTGCATCGTTGCCAACATCTGTCACTTCCTAACTTGTTAATTTAAGCCATTCTGACTGGTGTGAGGTGGTATCTCATTGTGGTTTTGATTTGTATTTCCCTGATGCCAAGTGATGTGGAGCACCTTTTCATGTCTCTGTTGGCCATCTGGAAGTCTTCTTTGCAGAAATATCTGTTCATGACTTTTACCCATTTCTTGATTGGATTATTTGTTCTTTGGGTATTGAGTATGAAATGTTCTTTATAGATTTTGGATACTAATTCTTCATCTGATATGTCATTTGCAAATATCTTCCCCCATGTCAGTTGTCTTTTGGTTTTGTTGACTGTTTCCTTTGCCATTAAAAGCTCTTGATCCTGATGAGGTCCCAATAATTCATTTTTGCTCTTGCTTCCCTTGGCTTTTGTGATATGTCCAGGAAGGAGTTCCTGTGCCTGAGGTCAAAGAGGTTGCTGCCTGATTTCTCTTCAAGGATTTTGATGGATTCCTTTCTCACATTGAGGTCTTTCATCCATTTTGAGTCTACTGTTGTATGTGCTGTAAGGAAGTGGTCCAGTTTCATTCTTCTGCATGCAGCTGTCCAATTTTCCCAACACCATTTGTTGAAGAGTTTGGTTTTTTTTTTCCCACTGGAAATTCTTTCTTGCTTTATCTAAGATTAGTTGACCATAGAGTTGCGGGTGCATTTCTGGGCTCCCTACTCTGTTCCATTTATCTATGTGTCTATTCTTGTGCCAGTACCATACTGTCTTGATGATGACAGCTTTGTAATAGAGCTTGAAGTCTAGAATTTTGATACCACCAATTCTGGTTTTCTTTTTCAACATTCCTTTGGCTATTCGGGGACTTTTCTGGTTCCTTATAAATTATAGGATTATTTGTTTCATTTCTTTGAAAAAAGTTGTTGGTATTTTGATAGGAATTGCATTAAATGTGTAGATTGCTCTAGGTAGTATAGACATTTTCACAATATTTGTTCTTACAATCTATGGGCATAGAGTGCTTTTCCATTTATTTGTATCTTGCTTAATTTCTTTCATGAGTATTCTCTAGTTTTCTGAGTACAGATTCTTTGCTTCTTTGGTAAGATTTATTCCTAGGAATCTCATGGCTTGGGGTGCAATTGTAAATGGGATGGGCTCCTTAATTTCTCTTTCTTCTGTCTTGTTATTGGTGTGAAGAAATGCAACTGATTTCTGTGCATTGATTTTATATCCTGACACTTTACTGTATTCCTGTCTGAGTTCCAGCAGATTTGGAGTGGAGTCTTTTGGGTTTTCCACATAAAGTATCATATCACCTACAAACAGAGAGTGTTTGACTTCTTCTTTGCCAATTCGAATTCCTTTTATTTCTTTTTGTTGTCTGATTGCAGAAGTAGGACTTCTAGTACTATGTTGAATGGCAGTGGTGATAGGGGACATCCTTGCTATGTTCCTGACCTTAGGGGGAAAACTCTGTTTTTCTCCATTGAGAATGATACTCACTGTGGGTTTTTCATAGATAGCATTGATGCTATTGAGTTATGTGCCCTCTATCCCTACACTTTGAAGAGTTTTGATCAAGAAACATTGCTGTACTTTGTCAAATGCTTCTTCAGCATCTATTGAAAGTATCATAGGGTTCTTGTTCTTTCTTTTATTAATGTGTTATATGGCACTGATTGATTCGTAGATGATGAACCAAGCTTGCAGCCCTGGAATAAATTCCACTTGGTCATGGTGAATAATCCTTTTAATGTACTGTTGGATCCTGTTGGCTAGTATTTTGGTGAGAATTTTCGCATCTGTGTTCATCAAGGCTATTGGTCTCCTTTTTAATGGGGTCTTTATTTGGTTTGGGGATCAAGGTAATGCTGGCCTCATAAAATGAATGTGGAAGTTTGCCTTCCATTTCTATTTTTTAGAACAGTTCAGGGAAATAGGTATTAATTCTTCTTTAAATGTTTGGTAGAATTTCCCTGGGAAGCCATATGGCCCTAAGCTCTTGTTTTGGGGAGATTTTTGATGACTGCTTCAATCTCCTTACTGGTTATGGGTCTGTTCAGGTTTTCTATTCCTTCCTGATCCAGTTATGGTAGTTTATACATCTCTAGGAATGAGTATTTCTTCCAGGTTGTCAAATTTGCTGGCATATAGTTGCTCATAATATGTTCTAATAATTGTTTGTATTTCCTTGGTGTTGGCAGTGATCTCTCCTCTTTCATTCAGGATTTTATTTATTTGGGTCCTTTCTCTCTTCTTTTTGATAAGTCTGGCCAGGGGTTTATCAATCTTATTAATTCTGTCAAAGAACAAGCTCCTAGTTTCATTGATTTGTTCTATTGTTCTTTTGGTTTGTATTTCATTGACTTGTGCTCTGATATTTATGACTTCTGTTCTCCAGTCTTTCTTTGCTGTTCTTTCTCCAGCTCCTTTAGGTGTAGGGTTAGGTTGTGTACTTGAGACCCTTATTTTTTCCTGAGAAAGGCTTGTACTGCTATATATTTTCCTCTCAGGACTGCCTTTGCTGTGTCCCACAGACTTTGAACAGTTGTGTTTTTATTTTCATTTGTTTCCATGACTTTTTTTCAATTCTTCTTTAATTTCCTGGTTGACCCATTCATTCTTTAGTAGGATGTTCTTTAGCCTTGATGTATTTGGGTTCTTTCCAAAATTCCTCTTGTGATTGAGAAATGGTTTCAAAGCATTGTCATCTGAAAACATGCAGGGAATGATCCCAGTCTTTTGGTACAGGTTGAGACCTCATTTGGACCCAGGATGTGATTGGTTCTGGAGAATGTTCCATGTGAACTAGAAAAGAATGTGTATTCTGTTGCTTCTGGATGGAATGTTCTGAATATATCTGTGATGTCCATCTGGTCCAGTGTGTCATTTAAAGCCTTTATTTCTTTGCTGAACTTTTGCTTGGATGATCTGTCCATTTTAGGGGGGGGGGGTGGTGTTAAAGTCCCCTACTATTATTGTAATATTGTAGATGTGCTTCTTTGATTTTGTTATTAATTGGTTTATATAGTTGGCTGTTCCCATGTTAGGGGCATAGATATTTAAAATTGTTAGATCTTCTTGTTGGACAGACCCTTTAAGTATGTTATAGTGTCCTTCCTTATGCATTATAATTTTTAAAAATTTTTAACAATTTATTTATTTATTTGACAGACAGAGATCACAATTGGGCAGAGAGGCAGGCAGAGTGAGAGGAAGGGAAGCAGGTTCCCTGCTGAGCAGAAAGCCCGATGTGGGGCTCAATCCCAGGAGCCTGGGATCATGACCTGAGCCGAAAGCAGAGGCTTTAACCCACTGAGCCACCCAGGCACCCCTGCATTATAATTTTTTACTTAAAATCTAACTTATCTGATATAAGGATTGACACCCCAGCTTTCTTTTCATGTCCATTGGCATGATAAATTGTTTTCCACACCCTCACTTTAAATCTGGAAGTGTGTTTTGGTCTAACATGAGTTTCTTGTAGACAGCATATCAATGGGTCTTGCTTTTTTATCCATTCTGATTCCCTGTGTCTTTTGATTGGGGCACTTAGCCCATTTACATTCAGGTTAACTATTGAAAGATAGGAATTTAGTGCCATTGTATTGCCTATAAGGTGACTGTTACTGTATATTGTCTCTGTTCTTTTCTAGTCTACTACTTTTAGATTCTTTCTTTGTTTAGAGAACCCTTTTCAATATTTCCTGAGGGGTAATTTGGTGTTTACAAATTCTTTTAGTTTGTTTTTGTTTTTTGGGGGTTTTTTTGTGTGTGTGTCCTGGAAGCTTTTAACCTCTCCTATTTTCACTAACAGCCTAGCTGGATATAGTATGCTTGGCTGCATATTTTTCTCATTCAGTGCTCTGAATATATCATGCCAGTCCTTTCTGGCCTTCCAGAAGTCCCCTGCCAATCTAGTCTGCTGCCAATCAGTCTGCTGCCAATCTAGTATTTTTACCATTGTATGTTACAGACTTCATGTCCCAAGCTTCTTTCAGGATTTTCTCTTTGTCACTAATGCTTGTAAGTTACTATTAGATGACCTATTTTTATTGATATTGAGGGGGGGTTATCTGTGCCTTCTGGATTTTGATGCTTGTTCCCTTTGCCATATTAAGGAAATTCTCTACTATAATTTGCTCCAGTATACATTCTGCCCCCTCTCTCTTTCTTCTTCTGGAATCCCAATTATCCTAATATTGTTTCATCTTATGGTATCACTTATCTCTAATTCTCCCCTCATGGTCCAGTAATTGTTTGTCTCTCTTTTGCTCAACTTCTTTATTCTCTGTCCTTTGGTCTTTTATGTAAATTATTCTCTCTTCTGCTTCATTTATTCTAGCAGTAAGAGCCTTCATTTTTTATTGTACCTCATTAATAGCTTTTTTAATTTCAACTTGATTAGATTTTAGTTCTTTTTTTCTCCAGAAAGGGATTTTATTTCTCCAGAAGGGGATGCTCTCATATCTTCCATGCCTTTTTCAATCCAAGCTAGCACATTGATAATCATTTTTCTGAACTCTAGGTTGACATATTACCAATGTCCATGTTGATTAGGTCCCATTTTTTTCACCATTTTCACCATTTTTGTCATTTTATCCAGTTTGGAATATATAAACAAAAGAATAAAATACTAAAATGTGCAAAGAGTCCAGAAAAATATACATTTACCAAATCAGAAGAGACATGAAAGCAGGGTGAGAGAAAAGGGAGGGGATTGATTTGGGGTGTATTATGGTCTCCTAGAAACCTACCTCCCATAACTTTAAAGTGAGAAATGCTTATATATATACAAAAATAAGGGTAACATGATGAAGGGATGGAATACGATTGTAAAGATGAAAATTTTAAAAAGATTCTTAAAAAATAATTGATAAGATAAGTTGGAAAGAGGAGAGAATGTGATCAGGCTGGAAATTAAAACAAAGCCATGTGCTAGATTTAGGGTATATTTTTATCTATTAGAAGAAATTGTATCCCAAAATTTTAAAGAAAATAAAAAACTTACATGTAACAAAAAAACAAGGTTATATACAATGAAGGGATAAAATGACTATAACAATTAACATTGGAAAATGTTTTTTTAATGATTTGTTAAAATAGTTTTAAAACGTTAAAAGAGAAAAAAGTTAAAAAATAGAATAAGAAAAAAATAAAATTTAAAAAAATTTGACTTTGCAAGACTAATCATGGGGGTGAGGGGAAGCCATGAAGTCTATGTGTTACTATCCCCTCGCTCTGGAGTTTTGCTGTTTTCACTGATTGGAGAACTTGGTCTTGACTGGATGTTCTTGCTGATCTTCTTGGCGAGGGGTCTGTTGCAGTGAGTATCAAATGGCTTTACCTGAGGCAGAATTGCACCACCCTTGCCAGGGGCCCAGGCTAAGTAATCTTCTCCAGTGTCTGTGCCCTGAAAGCTTTCTGTAGGGGTCTGGAGGATGGAATGAAAATGGCGGCCTCTCAATCTCCGGCCAGGTGGAGCTTAGAGCTCAGGGTCCCACTTCTCAGTGCGCCCTCAGAGAAAAGCAGTCAAGACCTCAGAGAAAAGCAGTCAATCCCTCCCATCTCCCTGGTTTCTGGCAATGCTCCATGCAAACCAGCCTGTATCTGAGCATTTCTATCTCTGGCTCATGGGCCCTGATTGGAGTCCCCAAACCCAACAGATTCCTGCAGCATGTTACTGTGCCACTCCTCCAAGAGGAGGAAATAGGGGATTTCTCTTGATCTGCTTCTTGAAGGGTCCCTGCTCAAAGAGCAGAGGCCCTACTATGCCTTGGATCACAGTTTAAGGTAACCCAGAGCTGAGATCTCACTTCTCAGCTTCTCAGCCAATTTCCCCACTCCAGTACCTGGGAGCTCCGCCACACTCAGACAGCCCAGGTCTTTCTGTGACCCTGTGGGTCCTGAGACCACCTTCTCCCATGAGGGCTCCACTGCCACTTAACCTCTGGAGTGATGTCCCTCAGTGGAGCAGACTTCTAAAATTTCTGATTTTGCACTCCCCTGCTCCATCACTTGCTGGGAGCTGGCCACAATCTATATTCCTTTCTCTTCAGATTCACTTCTCCACATGTCCTACCTTCCAGAAAGTGGTTGATTTTCTGTTCTTAGAGTTGCTACTCTTCTTCTCTTCTATCTCCTGTTGAGTTTGTAGGTGTTCTGAATGGTTTGATAATGATCTAGTTAAATTCCTGGGACCTAATGATATTTCAGTTTACTGCTCCTCTGCCATCTTGCTTCCACCCTTATGTTCTCTATTTTGAAGGATTCCCTATTGCATGACTGCATGACTTATGTTCCTTTTCTACTCAGTGTTACACATATTGGTATGTTTACCTCTGTCCCTCTGTTTTACCATAAGTTCACAAGTAGGACTATCATTATTTTTCTGTTTATGGTCATCATCCAGCTAACATAAGTACATGTAGTTACCAGTATGTCCTTATTAATGCATGGAGATTGAGACTATTGAAAAGAAAGACCTAAAAACAACAATAAAGGAATGCCATATGGAAACAACAACCAGAAAATGAAACAATTAAGAAAACATAACTGAACAAAGTTAGAGAAGACTAAGAACAAGAAAAATTGAGTATCATGAAAGACAAGACGAAGGAGTGTCAAAGAAAAAAAATCAAAATGTCAAAGGCATCAAAGAGGTTATCAGGAATTTTAATAAGATTAAGTGTTGTTGGTTGAATTATGTCCCCCAAAATATTATGTTCAAGTCCTACCTCCCATAACTTTGAATGTGACTTTATTTGGAAATAGTACCTTTGCAGATATAATCGAGGTAAGATTAGGTCACACTAGATTAGGGTCCATAATCAGTGATTGGTGTTCTTGTAAAAGAAAGAGGGATATTTATACACAGAAATATGGAGAGACCAAATGAAGAGGAAGGCCACCTGACAATGGAGGCAGAGATTGGAATGATGCCACTGCAAAGCAAGGAACTACAAGAATGACAACAACCATCAGAAGCTAGGAAGATCATAGAAAGATATTCTCTAGTATCTCTGGAAATAGTGAGGCCCTGCCAACACCTTCACATCCAACTTCTGATCTCTGGAACTATGAGGAAACAAATTTCTTTTCTAAACCACCCAGTTTGTGGTAATCTATTGTAGTAGCCTTAAAAAAAAAAAAACAATAAACTGAAAAGGACTAAATAAATGATTAGGAAGCTCACTGGGAGCACTCCAAGAAAACTGTTTTAGATGGGAGACAGAAACCAAATTTACAAGTAGCTGGGAAGCTCATGAGTGGTGAAGAAATTAATTTCATAATCAAAAGCCATCACTTCAAAATTTTTGAATTCATCAAAACAAAATTAAATTATGCTTTTTCATTTATAATAATTATTTAAAATTTTTATATTAAACAATTTTGCCAGGTTATCAAAATCCTTAACAACATGTTTTAATGTGTTATCAGGGTATTGGGAAATCGGATGACATTCTTGAACAACAATGTAAAGAGATTTTAACATAAAAATTCATAGCATCTGTAACTTCACAAATCTATTCTCATTTTAGAAATTTCCATCCTAAATTTATTTTAGTCAATAATACATAATCAATGTTCACAGTTAAATTCATAATGAAGTAAGACGTATCTCTTTCTTTTTCTCTCTTTCCTTTATTTCCCTACTGTGTAATCTGATTCAACTTTTATTCATAGCCAGTTCTATGAGGAAAGACCAGGATACCATTTCATTTCTTGTTACTAAGGTCAATATGTAATTCAATCTTAAAATACTATAAAGAATAAAAGAATACTTCTTTTTAGCTCCACTAACCCAGAATCCTCTACTGTGTTTGCCATCAACTAGGTACTGCTGTTAGAGAGATTATATCCAAGCTAGCAGCAGCCATTTTTTTCATTAAGGATAGACTTCAACTAATTTTGACCATTGTTTTTAAGAACAACAGAAAGTTATTGATTACATAACTTTTTTTTTTCAAAGTTTTTATTTAAGTTCAAGTTAGCTACCTAATACTGTAGTATTGGTTTCAGGAATAAAATTTAGCGATTCATCACTTAAAACATGAAGTGCTCATCACAGCAATTGCCTTCTTTAATGCCCATCACCCAATTAACCCATTGCCCTGCCCCTCCCCTCCAGCAAATCTTATCACAAAGCTGCTGGGTTTAGCCAGTTTTTCCCCACTTTTAATGCTTTTTAAAATTAAATGCTGTAACCATTTCAGGATGTCAGTATTAGAACAGTCATTCTTCCTTCATGGCACGTGAAACAGAACACTGCAGTAAGCCTCAGTTTATACCACAACTGAGGATAACAGGACTAAAGATAACAAATGAGAGAAGGATGGCTGACTATTTTATTCAACAGTTCAACTATTTTTCATATATAAGTTCCCAGAGTTACACCCTTCAGGAAATGACAATTTTAATCTGTGAATAATTAAAAAATTGATTTTTATATACAATCTAAAGGGATCTTTATAACCTTGGCCTTCAGATTTATTTCTGATCATTTCAGTTTATTTCTAATCATTTCATTACAGAGAAAAATAAAAGCTGGAATACCATTAAGGAGGAGCCCAAGGAATTGAAAGTATGTTCCATCTTTTTGTTTATTGAAACTGTGCTATGGGCTGGTTTTTAAATTATGGCATTTCTACAAATTAAATTTTGGAGATGATTACTATAAATTAACTCTTGAAAAATACTTTGTGAATGGAATTTTATTCTCCCACAATACCTAAAAGAAAAAAAATCTCTGCTTTATAATCAATTGTATTTTTTGTTGATTTACTAGTGACATTAGAAATATTACAGCATGATGTTTAATTACTAATTAACAAGAGTTCTTAACAGAATATAAACTTTAACAGTGGAACTGGAAGCAACCACATTTTTAAAATATAAATAGAACCTTATATCTAATCTACTAAAATTTGGTCATGTATGCAGCCTGACTTTTA
Organism: Mustela nivalis; assembly: GCF_964662115.1. Classification (NCBI taxonomy): domain Eukaryota; kingdom Metazoa; phylum Chordata; class Mammalia; order Carnivora; family Mustelidae; genus Mustela; species Mustela nivalis. Next base: position 50,754 of record NW_028134366.1, on the reverse strand, counting down.
CATATGTTTTATTCCCTTTGATTTTTAAATACCTGTCAAAACTGAACCAAACAGAAATTCTCAGATATCATTTTATGTTTGAATTTCATTTAAGTGATGACATATAAGCTGACTTAACTGGCTGTATTAACTGGGCTATTAACCATTTACTTTCAACTAACTACACATCATAGGCAAGACTTATTTTATTTTCCCAAGAAATATTCACTTCCCTCTTGCAGTACATAATTTAATGGATATTTCTAGAAAGGTAACTTGCAAAAAGAAACTATATTCTACCAAATACAGCTTAGTATCATTACACAAAATCTTACATTGTGTTCCTTCCTGTAAGTCTTCTTTAAAGACAAGAAAAAGATTAATTGTAAGAGTTTCCTCAGCCCAGAGCAAAAACTGGTAACAGAGTTTGGGGATAGGGTAACCCCCCACTTATCTGTAGGGGATACATTCCAAGATTCCCAGTGGATGCCTGAAATTGCAGATAGTATTGTGTCACAAACCAGTGCAAGAAGTCCCAGGAAAGACTGAGAGTGAATGGTAGGGAATTAAGAAAAACAAGAGACTGAAAGCTGGGATCAGGAGGTCTCTGGGCAGATGACCCAGTGAAGCCAAAACATGCCTAAGAGACTTTATTTTATAATTCAATAACAAGAATGTTTATCAAGGAGCTTGAGGTCAGAGGACCACAAGTCCCACATGACCACCTTGCTTCAAAACAAGAGAGTTTTCTCAAGCATATTTACAGAGGAGCTCAAGAACTGTGTCAGCATGACCCAGACTGATCCCGTGAGTGAGCCAAATCAAGTAGTGAGTGAACTGCAGGGATTGTGGGAGCTAGTCCTTGGCAAGACTCCCTTGACTGAAGGACTGTGTCAGCTTGCAGTTAGTTCCCCAACACTATGGACCCTATATTTGATGTTTTTCCTGCACATACATACATATATCACCATGATAAAGTTTAGTTTACCAAAAAAATGATAAAAAATATGATAAAGTTTAGTTTACAACAAAAAAGTATAATAAGAGACTAAAAACAATAACAAACCATGAAATAGAATAATTATAACACTATACTGTGATAAAATTTATGTGAATGTGGTCTACCTCTCTCTCTCTCAAAACATCTTACAGCACTATACTCACCATTCTTCTTGTGATGATGTGAGATGATAAAATGCCTACATAGTGAGATGAAGTGAGGTGAATGATGAGACATTGTGATCTAACATTAGGCTACTACAGACCTTCTGATGACATGTCAGAAGGAGGATCACCTGCTGCCAGATTGGGGGTGACCATGGGTGACTGAAACGATGGCTAAGAGGGGACTACTCTGTATATACTAGAAGTCAGAAAAATGGTTACCCTAGTGGTAAATTTTCAAATATGATACCAGGCAGCCTGGCTTCTAGTCTACTTGAGGAATCTACATAATTCCCTCTGAAATTCATCCTTCTTTATGTGCAAAAGGGAATGATAGAACTATCCTACAAGGTTTATAAGGAAATAAAAGCAAATAGTACATTTAATACAGCACCTGACACACAAAAAATAATCATTAACCAGCAATTATCATTAGATCAGTAGAGTTTGGAAAGTTGAAACAGTGTCACTGCAGGGCCAAACAAGAGACTTTGCTCACAGATCTTTTTTTTTATTATGTTCAATTAGCCACCATATAGTATATTAAAAGTTTTTGATGTAGTATTCAGTAACTCATTGGTTGCATATTAACCCAGTGCTCGTTAGATCACACGCCTTCCTTAATGCTTATCACCCAGTTATCCCATCCCCCCGCTTCAGCAACCCTCAATTTGCTTCCCAGCACCAAGAATCTCTCTAGGTTTATCTCCCTCTCTGATTTCTTCCCATTCAGTTTTCCCTCCTTTCTCCTATAGTCTGCACTATTCCTTATGTTCCATATATGAGTAAAACCATATGACAATTGTCTTTCTCTGATTGACTTATTTCACTCAGCATGATACCTTCCAGTTCAATCCATGTTGATATAAATGGTAGGTAGTCACCCTTTCTGATGGTATAGTAATATTCCATTTTATGTCTGAACCATATCTTCCTTATCCATTCATCTGTTGAAGGACATCTCAACTTCTTTCACAGTTTGGTCATTGTGGGCATTGCTGCTATGAATACTGGGGTGCAGGTACTCCTTCTTTTCACTTCACCTATATCTTTGGGCCAGTAGTGCAATTGCTGGGTGGCAGTGTAGCTCTATTTTTAACGTCTTAAGGAACCTCCATACTGTTTTCCAGAGTGGCTGTACCAACTTGCATTCCCACCAACAGTGGAAGAGGGTTCCCCTTTCTCCGCATCCTTGCCAACATGTGTTGTTCCCTGTCATGTTATTTGGCCATTCTAAGTGGTGTAAGGTGGTAGCGCATTTTGGTTTTGATCTGCACTTCCCTGCTGGCAAGTGATATGGAGCATATTTTCATGTGTCTGTTGACCATTTGTGTCTTCTTTGGTGAAGTGTCTGTTCATGTCTTCTGCCTATCTATTAACTGGATTATTAGTTTTTTGGGTGCTGAGTTTGAGAAGTTCTTTATAGATATTGGATACCAGCCCTTCATCTGTAATGTCATTTGTAAATATCTTCTCCCATTCCATGGGTTGTCTTTTCTTATTGTTGATTGTTTCCTTTGCTATGCAGAAGCTTTTTATCTTGATGGAGTACGAGTAGTTAATTTTTGTTCTTCTTTCCCTTGCCTTTAGTGATGTGTCTTGTAGGAAGTTGCTGGGCCAAGGTCAAAGAGGTTACTGCCTGTGTTCTACTCAAGTATTTTGATAGACTCCTGTCTCACATTGACGTCTTTCATCCACTTTGAGTTTAACTTTGTGTATGGTGTAGAAGAATGGTCCAGTTTCATTCTTCTGCATGTGGCTGTCTAATTTTCCCAATATCATTTATTGAAGACCCTGTCTTTTTTCCATTGGATATTCTTCCCTGCTTTGTTGAAGATTGGTTGACCATAGAGTTGAGTGTCCAGTTCTGGACTTTCTATTCTGTTCCATTAACCTATGTGTCTGTTTTTGTGCCAGTACCATGCTGTCTAGATGATCACCGCTTTGTAATATAACTTTAAGTTTTAAGTATAGATCCTTTACCTCTTCTGTTGGGTTTATTCCTAGGTATCCTATGGATTTTGGTGTAATTGTAAATGGGATCAATTCCTTAATACCTCATTCTTCAGACACACTGTTAATGAATAGAAATGTAACTGATTTCTGTGCATTGATTTTGCATCCTGCCATGTTACTTGTTTTTAGAGTTCTAGAAAATTTGGGGTGGAGTCTTTTGGGTTTTCCACATGAAATGTAATGACAACTACTTCCTTTCCAATTTACATGACTTTTACTTCTTTTTGCAGTCTGATTCGTAAGGGTAGGACTTGTAGTACTATGTTGAACAAAAGTGGTGAGAGTGGCCATCAGTGTCCTGTTCCTGACTTTAAGGGAAAAGCTCTCAACTTTTCCCATTGAGAATGATATTTGCTGTAGGCTTTTCATAGATGGATTTAATGATATTGAGGTACGGTCTCTATATCCCTATACTTTGAAGAGTTTTCATCAAGAAATGATGTCGTATTTTGTCAAATGCTTTTTCTGCATCAGCTGAGAGGATCATATGGTTCTTGTCTTTTCTTTTATTCATGTGCTCTATTACACTGATTGATTTGCAAATGTTGAGCCACCCTTACATCCCAGGAATAAATTGCACCTAGTCATGGTGAATAAACATTTTAATGCACTGTTGGATCCTATTGGCTAAGATCTTGGTGAGTATTTTGGCATCCATGTTCATCAGGGATATTAGTCTGTAATTCTCCTTTTGATGAGGTCTCTGTGTGGTTTTTGCGATCCAGATAAGGCTGGCCTCATAGCTGAGTTTGGAAATTTTCCTTCTATTTCTATTTTTTGGAAGAACTTCAGTAGAATAGGTATTATTTCTTCTTAGATGTCTGGTAGCATTCACTTGGGAAGCCATCTGGCCCTGGAATCTTGTTTTTCAGGAGGTTTTTGATTACTGTTTAAATTCCTTACTGGTTATTGGTTTGTTCAGATGTTCTACTTTTTCCTGTGTCAGTCTGGTAATTTGTAAGTTTCTGGAATGTATCCATTTCTTCCATGTTGCCAAATTTGTTGGCATATAGTTGCTCATAATATGTTCTAACAATTACCTATATTTCCTTGGTATTGGTTGTGATCTCTCCCATTTAATTCATGATTTTATTTGGGTCCTTTCTCTTTTCTTTTGGTAAGTCGGACCAGAGGTTTATTGATCTCATTGATTCTATCAAAGAACAAGCTTCTAGTTTCATTGATCTGTTCTATGGTTCTTCTGATTTCTATTTTGATTTCTGCTCTAATCTTTATTATTTCCCTTCTCTTGTTTGGATTGGGCTTTATTTGATGTTCTTTCTCCAACTCCTTTAAAATACACTTAGCTTGTGTATTTGAGACTTTTCTAATTTTTTTGAGAATGCTTGCACTGCTTTGTACTTCCTTCTTGGGACTGCCTTTGCAGTATGCCATAAGTTTTGAATCGATGTGCTTTCATTTTCATTAGTTTGCATGAATTGTGTAAGTTCTTCTTTAATTTCCTGATTGGCCCATTCATTCTTTAGCAGGATGTTCTTTAACCTTCAAGGGTTTGAGATCCTTCCACATTTCTTCTTGTGATTGAGTTCCAGTTTGAAAGCATTGTGGTCTGAAAATATGCAAGGAAGGATCTTAATGTTTTGGTGTCAGTTGAGACCTGATTTATGACCCAGTATACTATATAGTCTGGAGAAAGCCCCATGTGTACTCAGGAAAAATGAGTATTCTCTTATTTTAGATGGAATGTTCTGTCTATATCTTTGAAGTCCATCTGGTCCAGTGTGTCATTCAAAGCCCTCATTTCTTTGTTGATCTTCTGCTTAGAATTTCTGTCCATTGTTGCGAGTGGGGTGTTGAAGCCTCCTACTATTAACATGTTATTATCAATATGTTTTTTTACTTTGGATATTAATTGGTTTGTATAATTGGCTGCTCCTGCATTAGGGGCATAAATATTTACAATTGTTAGATATTCTTGTTGGATAGGCCCCTTGGGTATGATATAGTGTCCCTCTATATCTCTTAGTACAGTCTTTGATTTAAAATCTAATTTGTCTGATATGAGGTTGCTACCCCAGCTTTCTTTTGATGTCCACTAGGATGATAAATTGTTCTCCATCACTTCACCTTCAATCTGGAGATGTCTTTAAGTTCAAAATGAGTCTCTTGTAGATAGTATATGGATGGGACCTGCTTTTTTATCCAGTCTGATCCTCTGTGTCTTGTTGGGAACATTCAGCCCATCTACATTCAGACTATTAAAAGATATGAATTTAGGGGTGCCTGGATGGCTGAGTGGGTTAAGACACTGCCTTCAACTCAGGTCATGATCTCAGGGTCCTGGGATTGAGCCCCACATCAGGCTCTCTGCTCAGCAGGGAGCCTGCTTCCCCCTCACTCTCTGTCTCCCTCTCTGCCTATTTGTGATCTCTCTGTCAAATAAATAAATAAAATCTTAAAAAAAAAAGATATGAATTTAGTGATAGTATATTTCCTGCAAAGTCCCTGTTTCTGTAGATTGTCTCTGTTCCTTTCTGGTCTATGTGACTCTTGGGATCTCTCTTTGCTAACGTATCCTCCTTAATATTTCTGGCAGGGCTGGCTTGGTCACATATTCTCTCAGTTTCTGCCTGTCTTGGAAACTCTCTCTCTCTCCTTCCGTTCTGAATGACAGCCTTGCTGGATAAAGTATTCTTGGCTGCATGTTCTTCTCATTTTGTATCCTGAATATAACCTGCCAGCCCTTTCTGGCCTGCCAGCTTTCTATGCATAGGTCTGATGTTATTCTGAAGTTCCTTCCTCTGAGGTAAGGAATCTTCTCTTCCTAACTGCTCTCAGGATAACTTCTTTGACTCTAAGATTTTCAAGCTTCACTATTATATCTCAGGGTGTTTATCTGTTTTTATTGATTTTGGGAAGGGTCCTCTCTGCCTCTTGGACATAAATGTTCATTTCCTTCTCCAGATTAGGAAAGTTCTTAGTTTGCTCAAATATATCTTCTACCCGTTTCTCTCTTTCCACCCCCTCTTAGATCCTGATGATTTTTACAGTGGTCTTTTCAATGCATCATTAAATTCTTGAAGACTTTCTTCATGGGCAATTAGTTGTTTTTCTCTCTTTTCCTCAACATCCTTCCTTTCCATCAGCCTGTCCTCTAGATCACTTATTCTTTCTTCTGCCTCATTGATCCTAGCTGTTAGAACATCCAATTTAGATTGGATCTCCTTCATAGCATTTTTAAGTTCAGCCAGATTAGATCTCATTTCCATGCTTAAAAATTCTGTATAGGCATTTATGCTTTATCCACGCCTAGCTATTATCTTTGTAATTGCTATCCTGAATCTCTGACTTCTTGCTTATATCCATATTGATTAGCTCTATGGTGAAGAATATTGCCTCTGGTTATTTCCTTTGTTGTGAGATCCTCCTTCTATTCATTCTGCCCAAGGAAGGATGGGTAAGCAAATGAACAGAGTCCAAAATATCAACCATTGCCCAAGCAAAATGTGCCCTAGAAAAAATCCAAACTGGTCAGAAAGTGGTCATAAGTCACCACAGAAAAGCAAACAAAGCCAGCATGAGTCCAAACAATAAAAAGGGGGTGGAGGTGGAGAGACACTATAATCTCACAGGGTGGACAAAGCATGGTGATCTTCTTGTTTCTGATTGAAATTTGGTCCCTGTGTTAGAAGATACTACACCCCAAAATTGCAAGTAAAGCAAAGCTTTGAGATATATATATATATATATATATAGAGAGAGAGAGAGAGAGGACTAAAATGAGGCATAAATCTATAAAATGTTGATGAGAAAATCTATAAAGATATATAGAATGTAAAATGAGAAAAAGTTAAAAACTAACTTAAAATCATAAGCTGGTAAAATATGAATCTAGTCGAAACGGGGAAAATTGGGGGAAAAAAAGAAATGTTAAATTTTAAACTGAAGATTAAATGAGTCTTGTGGGAAAATCTGGAGCTCAATATACTATTCTCCTGTGGGATTGAAGTTTTCCCATCCTGTGGGATCTGTAACCTTGTCATTCCCCTATTCTTCTAGTCTGTCTTCTGGGGGACGAGCCTGCTGTTTTGCTTCTCAGGTGTCTCTGCCTGGGTGAAGTTGCCCCACCCCTCGTTAGGGGGATGGGTTCAAGGTGAGCTGATTGTCTCTGTGGCTTTTGTTCCCTGATTGCTTCCTGCACGTTTTCAGAAGGTCAGAGCAAAAATGCCTGGGCCACAAGACCTCTGTCCCTCTCCTTCATAAACTCCCTAGGTCAAAACTTCTCCACTTCTGTGTGCACCAAAACTGCAGACTCCCAAGATTCACCCCCCACAGTGGTACTCCCAGGGGAGTCCCCACAGCTGTGAGGAACACTTCACTTTGTGTCTTTGTGACCAGGTGTACTGTGGGTTCACATGAGCACCATGATCCACTCCACTTAGGTCACAGCTGGGGGCCGTCTTACTGTTCTTTCTAGAGTGACCACTGCCCTGAGAGCTATTACCCAGTCATGGGTGCAGCCTCTGTGTGAGCCACTCCTCAGAATATCAAGGTTTGACCCCTCTTCAGTCCTCCTGAGGGAAGTTCCAGGGGCCCATGAACATCCCTGCATTTTGTGTCCTTGCTCTGCTGCTCCCAGGTCATGGCTGGGTGGCATCCTACTGTACTTTCTGGGACCTTCACCAACCTGAGGACTGTTAATCAGTCATGGACATAACTATTTCATCTTTCCCAAGGGATATTAAATGACCCCAAGTTCCAGTCCTTCTGAGGGTGCTCAAGAAAAGCGCAGTCTTCCTACTGACCCAGCTTGAGGTTTATGATGACCTGGGCTGAGATTCCCTTCTGGGCTCTCTGATCATAACCAGGGTCTCTGCTCCACTGCTTGGGCACTCTATTGGAACAAGCACCCCCATTTTTTCTGTGTCTCTTAGGATCATGAGCCCATAATGACCCACCTAGAATTCTGCTATTTCATTCTCTGTGTCCCTTTCAGAAAGAGATGTCTCTCACTGTCTCTCACTGGAACAGATTCCTAAGGTTCTGGTGTTATATCACTTCTCAGGAGCCAACTTATGGAGGCTCCCTCCCCCCTCTGTTTATCTTTTGAGATTTCCCAGAGATTCATGATTCTGTACCTCCTATCTTGAAAAAGCAGTCATTTTACTACTTGTACAGTTCCAGATCTATTTTCTTACATCTAAGGCTGAATTCATGTGTGTTCAGAATGGTTTCATAGATATCCAGCTAACTTCAAGGGACCAGATGAAACGAGGTCCCCAACTCTGCTGCCATCTTCTAGAATGCAACTTTTAACTAATGTGCTCACAGATTTTGTCACCACACTGTCACCACACAGTGCTATTTACAATATCATTAAGTATATCCTCTAAGCTGTGACTTTGATTCACATGACTTATCACTGCATAACTGGAACCTTGTATCTGCCACTTCTCTTCACCATTTTTCTCATCACCCCATTTCCCCCATCCCCTCTGGCAACCACCAGTCTGTTCTCTGTTTTCATAGATGGAAAGACCCAGTTTTTTTAGTGTAACATGCAATTTGGATGGACGTCCCTAAGGAAAAGACCACAAACTGAAAACAAAAATTGAGCTTAAAAGTAAAGTTTTTTTTAATTAGAAATAAAAAAAGTAATTAAAATTAAAAATGAATTATTACAAATTAAAAGCTAAAGAAGTTGACAAATACCACAGACATCATAAAAACCAGAAAGTTAACATAGTATGTATATTGTCTTGTACAATTCTATGATACCTTAAATTCTTACACTTGTGACTGACTACTCTTGGAGATAATATATCCTCACATGACATAATTTTCTAATACTTTCAAATTTAAAAAAGTAGAAAAATAATTCAGTCTTTCCTTTAGCGTGTTTGATTTAAATATAGTATTGTTATTGAAATATTAGAAAAGTTCTTTCAGGTTCATAACTCATGCTTTGTAATGTTCTATAAATTTTTAAGATTGTTGTCAAGTTTTGGAAAACCTCTGTCAAGTTTCCCTGATATAATGAACTATAAGATTTCAGGGTATTTAGAGTTTTGTGTTATCATTAATATTAAATATTGGATTATTATATTATAATATAACATTTTATTTATTTATAATAATATTTATATTATAAATATTTATAATATTATTATATTTAATTATATTATTATTATAAATATTGGGTTGAATTGAGTGAGGTATTATAAATTAGTTTGCTCTCAATGTCCTCATTATAGAGACATAAGAGTTATGGTATTTCTATTGATGTTAATATATCATGTGTGGCAGAAGCAAACTTCCATTTTCATTAGGCAGCAATGAGAATTGAATCATCTATTTAAAATTGTACACATGCTATGATTGTCTCCATACTTTCATAAATATTTTTCCCTTAATAGCCATATCCTTCTGGTGCCAGGCATTATGCCACATATCCATCCATATGTGCTGTGTCTTTCATCCTGCATCTTTGCATCCTGAAGTCAATCAATTTGGCACAGGAGTGATAAGAGTATTTCTAGAAGCCATTCATAAACTTAGATGGCCATCAGTAACCAAATTATATTCAAGAGTGTATCTCTCTGATATCAAACTGAATATACTGTCTCCTTGACTTCTTGATTGAGTCCTCCAAAGCCTGTAATTCTCTGATGTCAACTATCCCAGTGGAAGTATGATGAAGGGGAAATCAGAATAGAAAAAGACAATACCTTATTTCTTGCAATTAAGGTACAATTTTAAATTTTTACAAGAAAGAAAGAAAGATCCCTCCCATGTCCTCAATGGTATTTGTTCAAATGAAAAGGCCTAAAGCTTAAACTTCATTGGACTCAAAGGAAATCAAGCTTTTACTGTATTCTTCAGTTTTTTGCCCTGTTCTTCTCATTGGGCTTCCATATAATTGTTTCATGATGAATTCATTCAGTCATCTGCTTAATTTGTATCCATTCTTCTAAGTCCTTTTCCCTCCAGCCATTGTAATGCAACTGCCAAAGCAACATTAAAATACTGCATATCCTACATTCTTTTCCTTGATTAGATCTGTTAAAGATTACATATTGCCTATAAAATAATATGGAAATCTTTTTTGCAAAATTCAAAACCTCTTCTCCTTCAAAGCTCCTCTTCTTTCTTCCACATCTTCCTTTTGCAAAACCACAGCTCTGGTGTTAGTCTTCTCATTAATTCTAGAACACTCTCTTCACTTTCCTTTACCTAAGAACCCTTGCTCAGGTGTACTTGTCCCTTAAACTACAATTTAATAACCCAATATTCTTGAGATCATCCCATATAAAGCCTTTTGGGAAAGTAATTTCTCCTTTCTCCTAACTTCTATGGTACATATTGACCACACCAGTCATTTTTCACTAAGCATAGATGTTACATACTTCTAGTTTGAACAATATGAGATTTTTCTCTAACACAAATTTACAACTCTCTTAGTATTAAGTTAACTATTTGTTGTCTGTAATTGTTAATGGTAATCTAGTACTACCTAACAACTTTATGTTATTAAATAATAACATGTTGGTACTTTTCTTATGTTCTTCTTATGTTCTTTTAAATAAACATCTGGTTTTTTTTTTTTAAGAATTGATGAAGACTAAAAAGACAACAATAGCATTCAAATAATACCTTATCTTTTTTAAAAAGATTTACTTATTTAGTTTAGAGAGAGAGTGTGGGGGACAGGGGAAAGGAGAGGGAGAGAATCTTAAGCAGACTCCATGCTGAGCTCAGAGCCTGATGCTGGGCTCCATTCCACAGCCCTGAAATCACAACCTGAACCGCAACCAAGTCAGACACTGAACCAACTGCACCACCCAGGCACCCCAATTAATACCTTATCTATTGATCTTTGAATCACATGAAAGAGGAAAAAACAGTAAAAATAATGCTGCTAAAAGATATTATCAAAATTAATTCAATTATTTGCACTTCAGTAATGTAGTGGCATCTGACATTCAACAATTTCAAGTAAAAGAAAAATTGTATAGTAAATTCACCCCTAAGCATACTTTAAATTTGTCATAAATGTGTGTATATGTTAAAAAATCTTTATAATAATATGCATGTATAATTATAAAATACATAGGTAACTATGATGCATATGCTAGAATATATAGTAAATATTTTATAGTATTTTAATTATATAAAGGAGTTATTTATCGACAGCTAAATTTATGTAAAATTAGTAACATCAGAACTAAATTATTTGAGAGGCATATCTGCATAATTTAAAAAGTAAGATTCAGGAGATCATCTCTGGGTTTGATACCTGGTCCTATCTATATCTCGTGACTTTGACAAAATTGCTTTAATGTTCTACAGCTCAGTTCACTCATCTATACATTGAAGATAGGAATAGTCTTCTATTTAATTATATTGTTATAAGTACAGTGTTGCTAAGTGTGCTTAGATCCGTGTTTGCTATACAGTTGGAATTCACGAGTGTTAATCATGATAACATTCTAAAGTATTCTTTAAGTGTTAAGTTAGTATTGTTATTAGACAAGAACTACTAGAAATCTAAATAATGCAAGATATTTGGATTCATACTCAGAGAGATAAAATCTAGGAAAAAAATAAAGAGGATGTTTAAATCTATGCTGTTAATTTGTATACCACCAGTTAAATGAAATTCAACTTTCACAGCTAAAAATTCATATTTGCTTGATTTTCCACATATACTATTTAATTTCTTATTTTTCTCAAAATAAAAGACAAGTTTGGTTCCGTGTACCAAATTTTTGAATACACAAGCAAAAAGAAAAGAAATAAACCAGAAAATCATACTGTAAGCAAAATTAAATGTAAGTAGGGACATCTGATGATAAAATGATCAATGCAAAAGAAGGCAATCATGATTTTATATAAATATGCAGACATCATCATAGCTTTAAAATATATTAAAAAGATTGATGTAAACTGAAAAATAGACAAATCCACACTCACCATAGAGTATTTAACACATCTTTCTAATACCTAATAGAATAAACAGATTAAGACATAGTAAAAATATAAAAGATTTGAACAATGGAATGTTAAACTTCACCTACTAACACAGGTAGAATATTGACCATATAATGGCAATAAATAAAATCTCATCACATTTTCTTCATTATTTAAATATCAATTAACATACAGTATAATAATAGTTTCAAGAGTAGAATATAGTGATCCAACACTTCCATACACCTCCCGGTGTTCATCACAAGTGCACTTTTTTTTTTTTTAATTTATTTGACAGACAGAGATCACAAGTAGGCAGAGAGGCAGGCAGAGAGAGAGGAAGGAAAGCAGGCTCCCTGCTGAGCAGAGAGCCCGATGTGGGGCTCAATCCCAGGACCCTGGGATCATGACCTGAGCCGAAAGCAAAGGCTTTAATCCACTGAGCCACCCAGGCGCCCCAACAATCCCCTAATCCCCCATTTAACCCATCCCCTCATTCACCTCCCCCTTGGAAACCATTAGTTTTTTCTCTATAGTTAAGAATCTTTCTTGGTTTGCTTCTCTCCCTCTTTTTCCCCGTTTGCTTGTTTGTTTTGTTTCTTAAATTCCACATTTGAGTTCAATTATATGGTATTTGTCTTTCTCTGAAAGGCTTATTTCCCTTGGCCTTATATTCTAGCTCCACCCATGCCATTGCATTTGGTAAGATTTCATTCTCAGCCAACTCAGCAAGAGCTGAGTAATATTCCATTGTATATTCACACCACCTTTTATTTATCCACTCATCAATCAATGGGCATTTGGGCTGTATGCATAATTTGGCTATTGTTGATAATATGGCTATAAGTAATGAGCATATGTAACCTTTGAATTAGTATTTTTGCTTTCCTCAGGTAAATATCTAGTAGTACAGTTGCTGGATCATTGGGTAGTTCTATTTTTAACTTCTTGAGGAACCTCCATACTGTTTTCCAGAGTGGCTGTACCACTTTGCATTCCCACCAACAGGGCAAGAGAGTTCTCCTTTCTCTGATTCTTGTCAACACCAGTTGTTTCTTGTGTTGTTGACTTTAACCATTCTGACATCCTGAGGTAACATCTCATTGTGGTTTTGATGTGTATTTCCCTGATGATAAGTGATGTTGTCCATCTTTTCATTTGCCTGTTGGCCTTCAACATGTCTATTCAAGCCTTTTGCACATTTTTAATTGAATTATCCATTTTGGGGATGAGGAGTTTGATAAGTTTTTTATATATTTTGGATATTAATCTAGTCAAATTTTGAAAGAATAGAATTACTGAGAGTACATCTTTAGATCACAACAGAATTAAACAAGAAAACAACTTTTTTGAAATTTTTTCTTCCAAGTTCTTATTTAAATGCCAGTTAGTTAACATACAGTGTAATATTAGTTTCAGGTGTAGGATTTGTCGTTCATCACTTACATACAATACCCAGTGTTCATCGCGGGTGCTCATCCTCATACCCATCACCCATTTAACCCATACCTCCTACCCACCATCCCTCCAGCCACCCTCAGTTTATTCTCTATAGTTATGAGTCTCTTTTATGGTTTTCCTCTCTCTTTTCTCCCCCATGTTCATTTGTTATGTTCCTCAAATTCCCCATATAAGTGAAATCATACAGTATTTGTCTTTATAAGAAATCAACTTAAAAGATAACTAGAAAATCCCCAAGTTCCCAGATGTTGACACTTCGTCAGAATTTTTTACAAAAATTAAAGTGGGACTTGTAGATATTGCTGTATGAATTCACTAAGCCTAGAGAAGTGATTAGGAAATGGACTCACACATATCCAGTTGTCTGATTTATGATGAAAGTCAGAGTAAAGCAGTGTCCTAGGAAAGAGATGATATTTTCAGTAAGTAGTGCCAGAAGAGTTGGATCGCGGTATTTTAAAAATATATCTGTTGCCCTTCATTATACCATACACAGATGTCAAATGCAGTCTTAAATGTGAAAGAGAAAACAATGCTTTTAGAGGAAAGCATCATTGTATCCTAGGAGTAGACAAGAAATCCTTAAAAAGGACACAAAATGCACTAACCCCAGTAGAAAAAAAATGAAAATTTGTTCTATTTTAAAATTTTAAAAATGTCTTTTCTTCTTAAGTCTCAAGTATTTTTTTTCCATTGCAATTGTTATATCCTGTGATATTTACAAGGAAATGCTCTCCTGTAGTTAGAACAATAAACATGCAAGGGACCTTAGTGACCCACAATTTTTTTTCTGCTTAAACATGGCAGTGAATTCAGAATGACTTTGCGATTTGAACCCTCTGAAAAACCATCCACCTTCAAAAGCAGGCTATCTTTGTCAGTTGGACTCTTCAAGAATGTGTTTGAAAAAATGGGAGTCAAGCACACTTATGCAAACAAAACATTTAATTGTTCAATTAGGAGGCAGAAATTCTACCCATTAAGAAACGCTGAGCGGGGCACCTGGGTGGCACAGTGGGTTGGGCCTCTGCCTTGGCTCAGGTCATGATCCCAGGACCCTGGGATCAAGCCCTGCATTGAGCTCTCTGCTCAGCAGGGAGCCTTCTCCCACTCCCTCTGCCTGCCTCTCTGCCCACTTGTGATCTCTCTCTCTCTGTGTCAAATAAATAAATAAAATCCTTTGAAAAATAAATAAATAAATAAAAGTAAAAAACACTGAACAAAATGACAACCCACTGACTGAAGAAGATGTTCATAATAAATATGTCCAGAATGTCTATGAATATAAAAAGAATTCCTACAATGAGATAAGTAGAAGATAGATAACTCAATAGAAAATATATGTGTGTATATACGCAGAAGACTTGAATGCATAGTTCACCAGAAAATCTCTAAATGACCAATCACGACATGAAAGTCGCTCAACTTCATTTGTTCTCAGGAAAATGCATACTAAAGTCCCAGAGAATTACAGCTCTGTGTTCACCAGAATGGCTAAAATTACACAGATTAAAAACATCAAGTGTGTTGAGGATTTGGAGCAGTTCATTCACTGCTGATGGGAACACCAACTCGCATTATCCTTTCAGAAGACTTTCTGATGCGACTTCTTACACCTAGACATGTTCATCGTTCTGTCCTACCATTCCCCCCCGAGGTGTGCACTCACCAGAAATGAGGACATGTCTTTGTCAAAACCCTCACAACAGCAGCCCTTTTTCTATCAGCTCCAAACTAGAATCTACTCAGATGCCCACGAACAGATGCACAAATGAAATGTGGTACATTCACAGAATTGAATATTACACAGCAATAAGAATTAGTAATCTGTAATTAAACACAGCAGTGTGGTTGAATAACAAGCATAAATTTTCATGAAAGGCTCTACACACTAAAAAAATATATTTTTCAATTTATGTAAAATACAAAATAGACGAATGGATTCCATATTCTTAGAGATCAGGACACTGGTCCCTCTGTGGGTGGTGAGGGAGAGGTTGAGAGGGGCTCACCGAAAGGGACAGCTGGGGCTTCCTGGAGAGCTAGTGCTCTTCAGTGAACTAAACTTGGTGCTGGGTTCATACATGTCTCCACCATCTCAATATTCATTAACCCACTTGTTTAAATGTTCCCTATGCATACTATGTTTCAATAAAAGGTTTAAAAACTCAGTGTTCAAATTTCTTGATTTTTGAATTATTAAACGCAGTTATGACCAAGGAGAGTGATCCTGTTGCTTCACACACATATATAAGAAGGCTTTAAAAGAGTAATTTCCTGGATTGTGGGAAAAGCAGGCCAGCACTACATTCTTGGCAACGTTTACCCACATTTTATGGGTCTTATTTGTGGAAGCATTGACTCACTCCAAGTTCTGTAAATGATTTTTTTCATTTTTATGAATTATTTTTATTAACATATAATGTATTATTTGGCCCAGGGGTACTGGTTGGTGAATCGTAAACGATTTTTAAAAGAGCTTCTTTTAAGCTCCTTTTGAGGGTTTATGAAATCCAGAGGATATCAGCAGTTACTGCTTTGCACATTCCAAGAACTTGAACGTGTTCCAGCAGAGAACATGCCTGGGTTTATGAAAACAAATGAAAAGCAAGTCACAGCATTAACATTCCGTGGGAATGCAGGAAGAATCAGATTCAAACTCTGACACTGCTGGGGTTTGGGGTTGAATTTTCTCTTCTACCTTGCAAAATTTCTGAGGGGCGGAGCATCTGGTACTCCCTTTAATTCCCGAGTTGTGTTTCAATTTCCTTTTGAGCAAGTGCTTTCCTGCACAAATCAGATTTCGTAGAGGAAGAAAACTTGACATCGTGTGAGCACTCTCAGCAATTAAATGTACCCCTAAAAGACCTCAGAATGAGATTTCTAGGGGAGATCGTTTGGCTTATATTGTGGGCGGTTTGTGTTGCACAAGGTAAGAGTAAAAAAAGGCTTTTTTCTATATTATGAGACATTTGCTAACACGCTTTTCACAGTGGTAACAGGAATTTTGTCTAGAAAATGTGATTTAATTACTGTTCTATAGATTTGTGTGTGACTAGCTTTTGACATTAAGTTTTAAAAAATGTAAGTAGTTTATTTAAGTGATATTATTATTTATCATGGTTTTATTTAATGTACACACTCAAAAAAGGGGTTTTTTTTAAGAGTTTATTCATTCACTTGAGAGAGAGAGAGAAGTAGAGGACAAGCAGGGGGAGAGGCAGAGGGGGAGGGAGAAGAAGACTCTGTTGAGCTGGAACCCCCCTACCCTTACCCCCACCGCCACCCCCACCCTCTGGGGCTCCATCCCAGGACCTGGAGATCATGACCTAAGCCAAAGTCAGACGCTTAACCATCTGAACCTCCTAGGTGCCCTCAAAAAATGTTTTAATAAATGTTTTGAAAACTGTACTATATCATAATAATTTCCCTTCAAATCATCATAACTTATTCTGTTTGTTTAAAATTTTCACCAAAATGTTTTGTATGAAAGTGTTAAGAAGCATATGAACATATGTAGAACCAGAACAGAAATTAGAAGTCTTGTAGGCAAGCAAGCATTACTTGCTTGTCATTAGAATGAAAATATCACATAAGTGTGAAAAACTTGAACATGCAGTGTTTGTAACATCTAAGTTATTCTAACGGGTTTTTTTCCAATAGTGTATTTGAGATATATTCTAGAAGACCAGTCTTTAGAGTAGTGAATATGAATGTAGAAGTTTTCTTTCTGGTATCAGTAAGAAAATTACTAGATTTATATTAAATTTTAATTGTAACACTGCTTCTCAATAGATTAAGAAGTTTCTTTGGAGGAAATTTTGTTTCTAATTCATGATAGGCAACTAAATTATGTGATAATATTTGACTGGCATTTTTAAACCAAATCAGTTACCTATCATCCATAAATTTCCAAAACTTTTCACTAGGTCAACAAATTTTGATTAAATGCTTACTTCATGTCAGCCTCTAAGCATGGAGAAATGTTAGCAAATAACATAAAATCTCTCTCCTTGAACATCTTTCAATCTAGAAAATCAAAGTAAAGATATCTCTTTAATTATATCCTTTAGTCATTCTTGTAAGGTTGATTTAAATGTGTTTAATTTTTTTCTAGGATAGAGATTTTTTTTTTTCAGTTTCTCATTCTAATATGCTACTGCTTGATTTTTAGCTTAGAAATCTTATATCCAAACCTAGATATTCCATTATTCCCTGCACACATAAATATTACAATTAGTAAAATATTATTGTATTGACAAAGAGTTTCAGAACCCTGTTAATGCTATCAATCGTAGCAAACATCTTTCTTTTTTTTTTCCCTAAGGTTTTATTTATGTATTTGACAGAGAGAAAGAGCACAAGCAGGGGGAGTGGCAGGGGGAGAGGGAGAAGCAGGCTCCAGGGTAAACAGGGAGCCCAGTGTGGGACTGGATCCCAGTCCTCTGGGATCATGCCTTGAGCAGAAGGCAAATGCATAACCAGGCGCCCCACAAACATCTTTTTCTTTACATAAGTGTTTTTTTGTCTTTCCTTTAACAGGAATAATTTCAGTGTCTCAATATTTACATACCGTTTGCTGAGGCTTTATGCAGATACCATTTGTCATATAAAGAAGACTTATTTTATTTCTAGTTGATGTTCAAAACTCAAGAATAGAGGGCAAGTTTAATTAAACTTTTTAAGTGATTACAAAATGGAATTAGAAATATTAAAATTGGGTGCTACAAAGTATGTAATAAAAATTAAATCGTAGTGATTTAAACTCCTTATGTAATTGATTCCAGCTGATTCATTTCATCTGTATTTTATATTTCATCAAAATGTGTTTAAATGTGATATCAGTTTCTGCTGGTTGAATACAGGTTTGAATATTTTCACAATCTGCTTTACTCAACCAGGTTTGACATTTTAGCATTTCATAAACGGCATCTGCTCTGTTTAAAGTGAACATTCTTCAAAAAATATTAGTCACCATTAAAGAGAAATAACAGCTGATAAGAAGAATTTATTGGCTCAAATTCTCAGAGACCAACTAGTTCTGCTTTAATACAATAGGCTCTCTGCATTCCCATTCCATTTGTGTAGAAATATGAGTTACTTCCTTATAAAACACTGTGTTTGCAGGAGTCCCCACAGGCTGCTAAGAATCTGGTCAGATTTACAGGACAAAGTTGAGAATAATGTTCCCTTAAACATACTCTTTGAAATTAGCCACAGTCCAGAAATTCCTGACTTTATTTATTTGACAAACAGAGAAAGCCCAGAAATTCCTGTGAATAAAGTAAAACCCACTGAAAAATGTCCAAGTACACACTGGCTATTTTGTGTGGAGATATATGTATTTTCTAATTCGGGATGTTTAAGGTCAAAAAAGTTCTTTCGGGGCTTTAAATATATAATAGGTCAAAGGAAGAGAGATTCTCTTCTATTAGAAAGAGAAGGAAAAAAAATATGTATTGTTTCAAGTACAAGAAGGTTTCAAATTTGAGTTAACCCTAAAAAGGAAAAAATAATTGACATTATAAATCATAAGAATTAATTCTAAAATATCCTCTTTTATGAGGTTATATGTAAATACACAGTTAACTAATCCAGAAAACTTAAGGTAGAGGTTTTTAATCCAAAATTTTTAATCCAAAAATAATCCAAAAATAACAAATATTTTGGATTAAATATTTTTGGATTAAAATTTTTAATCCAAAAATTTTAATCCAAAATTCTGTTTCAATTCCAATAAGAAAAAAAAATAAGATTTCTCCTTCTTTCTTCACCAAAACCCCCCATTTTCAGAGATAGTTGTGTGGTGTTTACCCATAGAGTGTGATTTAAAGCTGTGCATTGACCCAACTGTCTCTAGTATCCTCTCTTCTTCAAAAATTTGATATCATCAGATTCAACAAACCTGAAGTTTATGTGGAATGACAAATACTCTGAACAAATACTTTAGAAGAGTGAAAGCTAGTGTTCCTCACTGCAGTTCACTGTGAATTATCAAAGTTGGTAAGTTCTCTGGAGCATTTTAGTGAGGAAAGGTAGAAAGGGAAGATGAGGGTGAAGAACTGGACTAAGCAAGTCTGGCACGTGGGGTATTCCTGAGGGGAGATCTGAGGAGAAGAGCCCCATGAGAAGGGTCAGAGCAGATGCCCCAGAATGTCATGAGAGGAGGAGGTCAGCCGAAGCAAACCTTGTTTATTTTAAGGGTACACATGTCCAGAGAACGCACATTCTACTCTTCTGCCTGCACGTAATGTTCAACTACAACTGAATTATTGAGTATCGCTGAAATTATTCTTAGCCAGAAGTAAGTTCCCAAATGACACACAAATTAGTAAAAGTCTTCATTTTTGGCCTTTGATTGCTAGGGCTTGAGCCAAAGTCTAAATCAATTCATATTTCTTTGCTCAATCCCTGATTGTAGGACAGCCTTTGCACTTTTCCTTCTTCCCAGCAATGCCTCCCCGTCCTCACCCCACACAACATCCCCCACCTGCCCAGGCCTGTGAGATTCTTGCCAACTGATCTCTCCTGTGCTCACTTTACCCATTTAACAACTTTAACTGGTTTCAGATACCGTGCATAGAAAGGTCATGAAGTAATCGGGCAGGAAAAAGTGTTAACATTTCAGCTTAAAATTATAAGAAAACATTATAAAAATGGCTCAAAGAAATTATTGTAATAGAACAGAGAAAAAAATCACAAAAATAACAGAAGGAAAGGGGTAAAAATATTTGTTAGAACACTTCTATTTGCTTTGGCATTTTAACTCAGTGCACAAGTTTCTCAAACCTTGTTGACCAAAAATGTAATAGACAGAAAAGTGGTTACTGAAATGTTCACTTCATAGCTCCCAAAAGTTTTTATTTTTTTATTTTTTAAATAGTTTGCATTTTAAAGATTTTATGTATTTATTTGACAGAGAGAAATCACAAGTAGATGGAGAGGCAGGCAGAGAGAGAGAGAGGGAAGCAGGCTCCCGGCTGAGCAGAGAGCCCGATGCGGGACTCGATCCCAGGATCCTGAGATCATGACCTGAGCCGAAGGCAGCGGCTTAACCCACTGAGCCACCCAGGCGCCCCATGTTTTTATTTTTTGAACTGACCTAAAATCATTCCTGACTTCAGAATTATAAATTAAAATTTAGGACATGTGGACAAGACATACAATGGAATTACAGATATCAGAGTTTCTTGAATTCATGCAGTACGGCTTTAAAATCACTAAACGTATATTCCCAAGTCTTATCTATTACATTTGCTACCATCCACTATGCTCTTTCCTGAGGTTGTCTACAATCTGCAGATGTAATGGAAAGGCTCCATTCATTTTCTTATTTCGTTTCTTTGTTCATTCAATGATCATTTTTTGAGTGACTGTTAAGTGCCAGGCCCTATGATCAGCATTTTCCAAAAGACCATTTTTAGTGGGGAAAACAAAAGGAATGGCTTTGGATTTTATTAACATGCTGTATTTTATCATATAAGGTATTGTGATGGAGATAAGCAAAAAAAAAAGAGAGAGAGAGAGTGAGAGTATAGGATCACTTAGAGGAGGCAAGAAACCCAAAGAGCAATGAGAGGATGGAGTGGGATAGGGTTGAGAAGTTGATTTGTAAGAGCCCGAATGGAGAGAGGGAAACAGGTCAGGGCCACGATGGCATCTTGGGTAGGCTTTGCAGGTTGAATAGGAGTTAACCAGATAAGTGTGATAGGAAGGAGGACATTTAAGACTGAAGAAACATCAGTTGGTGTACAACAGACTAACAGTAGATCTGCAAAAATGGGGGATTGAGATCAGCCCCCACATTTCTAAATCTTTCATCAATGACATTTCCACAAGTGCTGGGTATGTTGTGTGTGTTGTTTTTCTTCTTTTTCTTTTTCAATACTTATCCTTCGAGATCATCATGAGTATTATTCAGATGCAAATCATTCCTGCTACACAGTTTTTTGAATTATGTCACTCTCTGACCCAACTCCACTTTACAGCAACCAGTCGGTATAGACTAACTATTTTAAGAAGCTACCATTTTGACTTGAACAATCATTGGCATTGTTTTAGTGATCCAAACACTACACATTCCAAGAAACTTGATTTCAGTGATGTATTCAAGTTGTATCCTGAGAGTAGCTTGTTTCAACCATCTTTATCACATACTTGTTTTCTACCTGACTTCTTTTAGCTATTATCTGTTCTTCCATTTGCTTTTCATAACCCTGGAATTATCTTCATGGCATTTACACTGTTAAAATTTGAAGAAGAAATTGCATAATCATACTTCTAAATTTTAAACATATCACTTTACTTCTTCAAATGCTTCAATAATGCAAAATAATTTCTGTTTTCTCTAGAGTTATTTTTTAAAACTCCATTTGTGCGAACCTGAGTGGCTCAGTCAGTTAAGCAACCACCTCTTGATTTCAGCTCAGGTCATGATCTCAGGATCATGGGATCAAACCCTGAACAGTGCTCTGCAGTCAGTACAGAGGGCCTGAGATGCTCTCTTCCCTCTACCCTTTCCCGACAACTCCCCACCCCCAGCTCACATGTGCACACATGTGTGCTCCCTCTCTCTCTCTCTCAATAAATAAATAAATAAATAAATAAAATCTTTTTAAAAATTAAAATAAAAAATAAAAACTTTATTGCAATTGACGTTTTCTTTATACAAGTATATATATTTGCCAAATACCTTTAATTATTTTCATGTTACTTGTAAAATACTTTGAATATGTTCTATTTTGAAAAGCTAATCATATATATATGCAAATATAACTAATATGCATATAAACCAATAAGAAGTTGGGAAAGAAATTTAACATAAAATATCTACTTTTGCTATTTCCATTTTGTCTATTTGATTTATATTTCCTAAATTGATTTTTGGTTTTCTTCTATAATATATTCCAATATTTACTAAATTTAAAATTAGGCTAGCTGAAATATAGTATCTCCTGTTATTTTTTTCCCAAAATTATTTTAGAAAAACAGAATAATTGTATGAAGAGAACAACTTTAGTCTACCAAAGCAATCTGGTACACATTTGATAAAGGTTTTTTAAAATATATAATTTTATTATGATTTATTTCACTTGATTAAGAATACTTATCAAATAACAGCTTATAGATACACCAATTTAAAAACAAGTAATTAACTCTTGTTATATGTTAATAATATCCCTTTAAAATTTGAAATTGGAGGGGCGCCTGAGTGGCTCAGTTGTTAAGCATCTGCCTTCAGCTCAGGTCATGATCCAGGGTCCTGGGATCGAGCCCCGCATCGGGCTCCTGGCTCAGCGGGAAGCCTGCTTCTCCCTCTCCCACTCCCCACTTGTATTCCCTCTCTAGATGTCTCTTCTTCTCTGTCAAATAAAATTTAAAAATTTTTTGAAATTGGAAAAATTAAATAAATGATAATTATTAAATTATCAAGGATAATTGTTTTTAACTTTAAGCAATTTTTTATAACTATGTCTCTCAAATAAAAGCAAAGTGAATGCTATTCCTATCCAATAGCCAAAACCATTCACACTCTTATTTATGGACAGAATAATTTTAAATTACAAAATCAGACCAAAAGAATAAAAAGTACATCCAGGTAGTGCTTTATAAATTTTTTTTAATTTAACTGTCATTTAAGTGACTACATAAACACTTAAGTTGAAATATTTGTTGTTTAAACCTAAGACTTTAGAAAACTTAGTTCACTCATTAACTTAGAACTTGAGAAGCGAGATGCTATTCAGACAAAAAAAAATAGAATCATCAGCCAAGTCTTCCTTAAAATGCTTGTATGCCTTTGAAATATGTTTATGTTACTTATTTAATAAGCTTCCTGCCCTTCTCTTCAAAAACTGCCAATTTAGTTCAAGCAAATGTGGTTACTACACGTTCATGCCAACAGTTTGACTACACAGGCTGAAATTACTCTTTTTGTCTCCTTAAAAAATTTTTTTGAGAACACGGTTTAACTGAACTTGAACGCTTTTTTATCAATTCAAACAAAAATTATGTTGTAAGATTCACTTAATTCTTCTTTTTTAAGAGTTTATTTATTTATTTGACAGAGACTGAGAGATCATAAGTAGGCAGAGAGGCAGGCGAGAGAGAGGGGGAAGCAGGCTCCCCACTGAGCAGAGAGCCCCATGCAGGGCTGGATCCCACGATGCTGGGATCATGACCTGAACCCAAGGCAGAGGCTTAACCCACTGAGCCACCCAGGCCCCCTATGCCTAATTCTTGTTAGAACACAAGATAGTGAATCATTATCAGCTCGTTATGACATGAACTGATAATGCTCAGTGTATTGAAGATTAGAACCAAAGCAGACAGGAGGTGAATTTGAAGTTAGAGGATCTGAGTATTATTGAGAATTGATCCTTCTGTAAAACAGGATGGAGATGGTCATTCTTCTCAGGGAGCTTACATTTTGATGGCAGGATAGATGAAATCCTTATAAAAACATTATGAATAATAATTATGAATCGTGAACTATGTTGGGAAGGAAATAAAGTAGGGGCTGAGGGAAAACAGAGATGGGGTAGTGGGGTAAGAGCCTTTGGCTGGGCTGGTCTGAACTGGGTCACTTTGAAGAAATAATATTTGAGCAGAACCTGAAAGATGAGACAAAGGCAACCACCAAAAGTCTCCAGTGCACGTGTTGCAAGAGAGAAAACAACCAAAAGACGTACAGGAAAAAAATACATTTGAGATGCTGGACAAAACATGAAGAAACCAGGGAGGCTTTGGCACAGTGAATATGTGGTAGAGGAAACAAGATGATCCCAGAGGGAATGGCAAGAGCCAGATAGGGGGTTCCAAGGGCAGAGTAAGGAGTTTGGAATGTCTTACACGTTAAAGGGAAAGTCACCAAAGAATTTTAAACACAGGAGCGGTGTGACCAATTTTGCAGTAACTCCTGTGTAGCCCTGTGGAGAATGGGAGGATGGAGGCTTGGAGACTGGTTAGCAGGCTGTTTCCCAGTCAAGGTGGCAAAGGACCATAATCAGAGCTGAGATTCTGGAGATGGCAGTAGAAGGATGGACAAATAGAGTAGGGGGTGGTGATACCGTTTTCTTACATTCAAGAGCTGCCATTTAAAATTCATGGAAATTCTTACAAATTACTTGAAGTAAAAAGACTAATCGATAGGAGAACTCTTCCTCTATAGTAAACATATATAACAGTAAATACCATGAGAAGGTGGTAGGAAGATGACATCAAAGAGATATGTCCTTGTCTTTTATATCTGGTTGCTAAAAGCAGTTAATAAAGTTGAAATTAATAAAATTGAAAAATCAAGAATTATCTTGAAATACAACCAAGAGGGAATGCATTTGCCTCAGGCTAGCTAATGGGCTGACCCCATGTGTATGTGTCTGTGTATTGATTGCTGTTTTGTGGTTGGATTATGCCTTTGGTAGATGCGTTACTTTAAAAAAAAAAAAAAAAAAAAACTAAGAGGAAGCTGCATGGCACAGCCCATTAATCATCTCAGGGTCCTGAGATCAAGCCCTCTGTGGAGTTCAGAGCTCAGCATAAAGTCAGGTTAACACTCTGTCCTTCACTTCCTCAGCCCCTCCCCCTTCCCCATCCCACCTCCTCCCCACCCCATGCAAGCCTGTGCTCCTTTGCTTTCTCTATCAAATAAATAAATCCTTTAAAAACTAATAATTTTAGTTGAGTAAATTAATTGATAAAAAAAAATTATTACTCTTCCCTTGCATTAACTTAGTAGGATAGGAACTAATTCTATCAAAATGTTAATATGCTAATGAAAAATATTTCTGTACGCACAATATAGCAACATATTTGAAATTTGACTAATTTATTTTTCCAGTAATCTTTATGCCATGAGGTGGATCTGAATTTCTAAACTGAAAAGCACACATATTAGCCTGTAGCCAAGCATAAAATTTTCATATCAAAACATGAACACTAAATTTAAAACAAACAACAACAAAGATCTGGCTGGAGGGGCAGAAACGCCGAAGAAGGGGTTTGCATTGTTTTATAATAGGGCATCAGCACCATCTAGTGGAGAAAAAGTACGTTTACCTAAATCTAAAAATCAAAACTATACTGTGGAAATCATTTATTAAAAGTTCCCTAACACATCTTCTTGATCCATTCATCTGTTGATGGACATCTAGGTTCTTTCCATAGTTTGGCTATTGTGGAAAAAAAAATAAAATAAAAGTTCCCTAACATAAATGTGCTAAAAATTTGCTAAAACATCAAAGAAAAATGAATGTATATGAAAACCGACACAGGTATTATTTACGACACAAAATACAGTTTTATATGGAGCTTCTATGAAATGATAAACACTTTCACAATGAATATGTTCCATGATGGGATTCAGCTCAGTTGGTTATTTGCCCCTTGCCTTTTAAAAAGAAATTCTAGAATGGACCGTTAAGCCATTGTCATAAAACCAAGTAGAGAAAGGACTTTAGCAATTAAAGTAATGCTAATAAATATGTATGGTGACCAGTATTATTGAATTTCCCATTTTTATTTTTTATTTAAATTCAATCAGCCAACATATAGTACATCATCAGTGTTCAATGATCCATCAGTTGCATAAAGCAGCCAATGATCATCACATCACGTGTCCTCCTTAACGCCCATCACCCATGTACCCCATCCCACCTCCCTTCTGTAACCCCCAATTTGTTTCCAAGAGTCAAGAGCCTCTCGTGTTTTTTTTTTTTCCTCTCTCTGACTCTTTCCCATTCAGTTTTCCCTTCCTTCCCCCATGGTCCCCTGCACTGTTCCTTATGTTCCACATATGAATGAAACTATATGATAATAATCTTTCTCTGATTGACTTATTTCACTTAGGGTAATACCCTCCAGTTGCATCCATGTCAGTACAAGTGGTAGGTATTCATCCTTTCTGGTGGCTGAGTAGTATCCCATGCATATATAAACCATATCTTCTTTATCCATTCATCTGTTGAAGGACATCTCGGCTCCTTCCACAGATCGGCCATTGTGGACATTGCTGCTATGAACACTGGGGTGCAGGTGTCCCTTCTTTTCAATACATCTGTATTTTTGGGGTTAAATAACCTGTAGTGCAAATGCTGGATCCTAGGGTCGCTCTATCTTCAACTTTTTAAGGACCCTCCATCCGTTTTCCACAGTGGCTGCACCAGCTTGCATTCCCACCAACAGTGCATGAGGGTTCCCTTTCTCCACATCCTCACCAACACCGTTGTTTCCTGTGTTGTTAATCTTAGCCATTCTGACAGGTGTGAGATGATATCTCATTGTGGTTTTGATTTGTATTTCCCTGATGACGAGTGATGTTGAGCATCTTTTTAAGTGTCTCATAGCCATCTATACGTCGTCTTTGGAAAAATGCTTCTTCATGTCTCCTGCTCATTTCTCGATGGATTATTTGTTCCTTGGGTGTTGGGTTTGATAAGTTCTTTATATAGTTTGGATGCTAACCCTTTTCCAGAGGTGTTATTTGCACATAACTTTTCCCATTCTGAAGGTTGCCTTTTAATTTTGATTGTTTCCTTCACTGTGCAAAAGTTTTTTATCTGATGAAGTCGCAATATTTCATTTTTTCTATTGTTTCCCTTTCCTCTGGAGATCTGTCTAGTAAGAATTTGCTAGGTCAAAGAGGTTGTTGTCTGTTGTCTCCTCTAGCACTTTGGTGGTTTCCTGTCTCACACTTAGGTCTTTCATCTATTTTGAATTTATTTCTGTGTGTGGTGTAAGGAAATGGTCCAGTTTTACTCTTTTGCATGCGGCTGTCCAGTGTTCCCAAGACCATTTGTTGAAGAGACTGTCGTTTTTCCACTGGATATTCTTTTCTGCTTTGTTAAAGATTAGTTGACCTTATAGTTGTGGGCCCATTTGGGGAGTTTTATTTTGTTCCATTGATTGATCTATGTATCTGTTTTTGTACCAGTACTAATCTGTATGGATGGCTACAGGTTTGTAATACAGCTTGAAGTCCAGAATCGTGACGCCTCCAGCTTTGCTTTTCTTTTTTAAAATTCCTTTGGCTATTTGGGGTCTTTTGTGCTTCCACGCAAACTTTAGGATAGGTTGTCCTAGCTCTGTGAAAAATGCTGGTGGTATTTTGATAGGGATTGCTTTAGATGTGTAGACTGCTTTGAGTAGTAGAGACATCTTAACAGTATTTGTTTTTCCGATCCATGAGCATGAAATGTTTTTCCAAATTTTTGTGTCATCTTCACATTCTTTCATCAGTGTTCTATAGTTTTCAGAGTACAGATCTTTCACCTCTTTGGTAAAGTTTATTCCTAGGTATCAGATGGGGTTTGGTGCCATTATAAATGGGATCAATTCTTTGATTTCTCTTTCTGCTACCTCATTATGGCTGTATTAAAATGCAAGAGATTTCTGTATGTTGACTTTGTCTCCTGCAACTTCTGTGAATCGTGTACCATTTCTAGCAATTTTTTAGTGGCGTCTTAAGGGTTTCTACATGGAGTATCATGTCATCTGCAAATAGTGAAAATTTGACTTCTTCCTTCCCCATGTGAATTCCCTTTTAGTTGTTGTTTTCTGATTGCTGAAAGCTATGACTTCTAGTACTATGTTGAATAACAATGGTGAGAATGGATATCCCTGTATTGAGCCTGGTGGTAGAGGAAAAGCTCTCAGTTTTCCCCACTGAGAATTATATTACACGTGGGTTTTCATATTCAGGCTTTATGATGTTGCAATACATTCCCTGTATCCCTACTTTATTGAGGATATTTATCAAGAATGGTTACTCTAATTTGTCAAATGTTTATTTTTAGACAAAAATGCCAGGACCGAGGAGGAATTCATCCCAAAAAAAAGGAACAAGAAAAGTCACAGGGGCAGGAAATGCTGCCAGCCCTCTCCCTTGTCCCTGGAAAGGGGAGTTCGTGCTCACTGCTGCCTGGGAAGCCCTCACAAAAGAGGGAACAGTCTCCCCTTATGCGTTCCAGATGTCCCTCAGATCCTGTCTTGACCCTGACTGTATCTGGGCTGTCTGCCTGCCCAGCAGCACAGTGCACCTGTGTTCTATCCAAGACAGGCCAGCTGAGTTTTAGAACTCAAAACTTTAGGGACCTGGCATGGTGCAGACCCATGCTGGTCCTCTGCAGGAAGGTCTCACCATGCAGGGACTGATGCACATTTATCCCAGAAGGGCAGTCACACCAAAGCACAAGGGCATGGTAGTTTGGAGACAAGTGTGTCAAAGAACCAGTGTTTGGGTTAGCTGCTCTTAGTGGGTGTCTTGGGAAATGGTGCCTGTTTTTTCTCCCAGAGAGACAATGAACGGCACCTCTCCCAGATGTGCTTCAAGAGGAGGGAACAGTCTCTCCCAGAACATCCCAGCGGATCCTCAGACTGCATCTTCTGCCCCCAGACTATCTGCCCTCCTCCGCAGGACCACTGCAGGGCCCTCAGGGCTCAGCACTGGCCATGCTGCAGACTTCTAAAACTCTAGTCTTTGAACCCACTGGTTGTAAAAACTCACAAAAATCAGCCCCTCTCTTTTTCCCTGTCAATGCCTTTGGGGATGTGTTTTCCTTGTGCACTCCCCTGTGTACTCCTCTCTCTCTCTCATTCCCTCTTTCTTTCTCCTGCCTCTCTCCATGACCAGGGCTCCCCTCCACAGCACTTGTGATCCATTTCTCCCCTAAATCCAGTCTCCGCACCTCCTACCTTCCATGATGTGGCCCCTTCTCTCCCTAGTTGTGCAGTTTATCAATACGCAGGTCGATTTGGTGGGTGTTCAGAATGATTTGATATTTCTCCAGCTGTGTGTAAGGGATGAGGCAAGCCTAGGGTCTTCCTACCACCCTGCCATCTTAACTCTTCCTGTCGTCATTCTAGTAGCAAGGGTACTTATACCCAAATTAAACAGCAGGAAGTATTAAAAATATTAGCAGTTACACTCAGTAGGCATGAGCTTCCTATTAACATCCTGTGATCTCTTTATATGTCAGTTAATTTTTGCAAAATAAGAATCATACTCTATATGCAGATTCTGTTAGTTTAATACATTTATTGTGAGATATAAGATGTAAGAGTGAATAAAATATGAAGGTACTGTGTTACAAATATAACATATCACCCATATCAACACATAGAACATTCCCAGTATCCCAGAAAATCCCAGTGGCTTTCTATTATGTCAGTAGCCCTAACTTTCCTCTAGAAGAAAACATTTTCTTAATACTTCTGGTAATTACACTTTTGTTCTTCTTTAATAGCTTCACAGCCCATGGACACATCCCTAATATATATGTTTGTTCTTGAATTTTATATAGGTGAAATCATCCTATAATATCAATGTACCTATGTGCCGTTTTAGTGCATGTGATCATTGTTTTATCGCTTCATGTCATTTTGTAGCATTGGTGTACTATTCCATTGCACAAATACATCATAATTTTTTATCCACTCAACTATTGATAGATACTGTGAAGTTGTTTTCACTTTTAGCTATTAAAAAATCATATTCTGTAAATACCATCACACATGAAACCTAGTTGGCATGGGTGCTATATGTGACATGTGCTCTCAGTGACATATTCCTAGAAGTAAAACTGCTAAGTAATAACCAATGCATGTTTTCAACTTCACTGCAAGTTGCTAAACTCTTTGCTGTTGTGGTGGTTCCCATTTTCCTTTGGACCAGTAGTTCCTAATGCTCCACATTATTTTCAAATAGTGGGATTTTTAGACTTTCTAAACCAATGTCATGTTGTTTTATTCATGGTTTATTACGGTTTTCATTTTCATTTTCAGTTTGAGCAACTTTTCATCAGTTTACTGATCACTTGCATTTTCTCATTGGAGAAATACTGGTTTAGATCCTTCACCATTATCCTTTTTTCCCCCTAACTTTTTCAGGTATTAATATCAAGGTTGTTTCTCCTTGCATGTTGTGTGGAAATGGTTGGGGAAGCCAACTAGTTCTCCAAACTGAGCCTAGAGGGGGGTTTTGACATATTTTTGTTATGGAACTGTTAAGGTTTGTTTTGTTTTGTTCTAAAGATTTTATTTTTAAGTAATCTCTACACACAATGTAGGGCTTGAACCTACAACCCCAAGATCAGGAGTCACATGCCCTACAAACTGAACCAGGACTCAAGGTTTTTGAAATCTCCTGGCAATAGCGATATCCTCCCTCCTGAAAGATTGTCGCTTCTACCCACTCAGGGGAAGGACTGAAAATCGTCCAGAGCCAGACCCCTTCCTGCACTACCTGAGGTCATAGTGCAGGGCTTTTGTGGACAGGGCTCCTGGATGGAAAGTTCAGGAATTCTGCTTCAGTTTCATCCCACAAATTTTGATATATATCATATTTTCAATATTGTTTAGTGCAAGTTGTAGTCTAATATGTATTGTGATTTCTTCTTAACCCAAGAGTAATTTAGAAGAGTTCCTTAACTTCAAAACTTATGATCGGGGCGCCTGGGTGGCTCAGTGGGTTAAGCCGCTGCCTTCGGCTCAGGTCATGATCTCAGGGTCCTGGGATCGAGTCCCGCATCGGGCTCTCTGCTCAGCAGGGAGCCTGCTTCCTCCTCTCTCTCTCTCTCTGCCTGCCTCTCTGCCTACTTGTGATCTCTCTCTGTCAAATAAATAAATAAAATCTTTAAAAAAAAAAACTTATGAGATTATTCCAGTTATTTTCTGTATAAGGTGTGCTCTTAGGGTGATTTCAATCTTTTGAAATTTGTTGAGCCTTGCTTACAGTCTATTTTGGTGAACATTCCATGTGCACTTGGAATGAATCTGTAGCTGCAGCTGATGAAGGTTGCATTCTATCCATATGTAAAAGGTCGATTTGGGGGTGCCTGGGTGGCTCAGTGGGTTAAGCCGCTGCCTTTGGCTCAGGTCATGATCTCAGGGTCCTGGGATCGAGTCCCACATCGGGCTCTCTGCTCAGCGGGGAGCCTGCTTCCCTCTCTCTCTCTCTCTGCCTGCCTCTCCGTCTACTTGTGATTTCTGTCAAATAAATAAATAAAATCTTTAAAAAAAAAAAAAGGTCGATTTGGTTGATAATGTTCATATATTTGGGGTGCCTGGGTGGCTCTGTTGGTTAAGTGTCTGACTCTTGATTTCAGCTCAGGTCATGATCTCAGGGTCATGAGATTGAGCTCCACATAAGATATCGTGCTGAGTGTGTAGCTTGCTTAGGATTCTTGCTTAGAATTCTTTTTCTCTCTCCCCTCCCCCTTCCACTCACTCTCACTCTCCTTCTCCCTCGTGTAACAAAAAAAAAAAAAAAAAAAAGTTCATATCCTTATTTGTCTATCTCCTTGTCTATCAAATACTTGGAGACGTGTATTTAAATCTCAAGCCATGAGATTTGTTACTTTTCTTACTTCTGTTCTATCTTGAAGACATATTATTAGGTTTATGTACAGGGGTATGCTGGCAAGTATATAACAATCAACTATGTAAAAAAGAGTCTTGATTTGAAAATTTTCCAGCACCCAATGTGTTAATACACATGATATGGTCAATTTCAAGTTATCAATATGATATCACTCAATTCTTCATTGGGAAGAGATGTTTATAATTATCTCCTGTGAGTTGGTATGAGCCAACTCCAGCAATCATTCTAAATGTTCATACACATTTAGAATTATTGCATCTTTCTGTTCAAATGGTTCTTTTATTATTGTGAAAAGCCCCTCTTTTATCTATCAATACATTCTGCCTTCAATTATTATTTGCCTGAAATTATATATTAACCCTCTCTTTTTTGGCTAACATTTTCATAGAGTATTAGTTTCCATCATTTACTTTCAAATTATCTGTCCCATTTTTTAAGGATTTATTTATTTATATGAGAAAGAGAACCCTAGCAGGAGAAGGGACAAAGGGAGAGAATATCCAGGAGGAGTCTGAGCAGGAAGCCCAGCAGGAGGCTGGTCCCCAGGAGCCATGAGATCAGGTTCTGAGCTGAATCCAAGTCAGATGCTTGACCAACAGAGCCACCCATGAGCCCAGGTTCCATTTTATTAAAAGTAATCAGCATATACTTCAGTTTTATTTTCTGTTTTTCTCCAGTCAGTTAATTTATACCTCCAATTAATTTATACCCTAACGGGGGTGGTAATCCATTTACAGTTATTGTAATTACTAATACAGTTAAGCTCAAGTCGAACATACTGCTATTTATTTTTTACGTCATGTCTTTGTT
Organism: Mustela nivalis; assembly: GCF_964662115.1. Classification (NCBI taxonomy): domain Eukaryota; kingdom Metazoa; phylum Chordata; class Mammalia; order Carnivora; family Mustelidae; genus Mustela; species Mustela nivalis. Next base: position 18,017 of record NW_028134366.1, on the reverse strand, counting down.
CTTCTATTCCACCTCTCCTGCCTTTTAAAAATGTTAATCAAATATTCTTTACTACCTCACTATATCATTTCCATTAGCTATATAACTCTTAATGTTTTACAATAAGCATACTCAAATTATCACAGTTCACCCTTAATCGATACTTTCACTACATTCTAAACTATGGAAACATTAAATCCATTTAACTTTATTTGTTATCTCTTGGCATTTTTGTTATTATTTTTATGTATTATACTCCTGAAACTTTTTGCTAACACTCTAAGACGTTGTTATTGATTTTAAACGAAGGCTTTTTAAAATTTTGTTAAAATATACATAGCACATTTTTTATTATTTATCAGTAGTCTTTTTATTAATCCATATGTTTATTTTCTTCAGTTCTGCTCATTTACTGTTACCCTTTTTTTTATTAAATTAATTTATTTAATTTCAGAAAAACAGTATTCATCATTCTTTCACCACACCCAGTGCTCCATGCAATCCGTGCCCTAATACCCTTTGTTTACTTATGGGATCATTCTCCTTTCAGTCTAGAAAGTTTTAGTGGGGCTTATTGTTGTGTCAGTCTGCTATTGTTAAATTCTCTCTCTTTTTGGTTTGTTTGAGAATGTGTTTCTATTCTCCTTCATTTCATAGTATGTTTTCCCTGGGTTCAGTTCTCTGTTGCCATTTATTTTTCAGCAGTTTTGTAATGGCAGAACATTGTCTTCATGCCTCAGTTGTTACTGTTACAAACATACTGCTATTTTTATTGTTCTCCTAAAAGAAATGTGTTCCTTTCTCTGTCTGCTTTTAAGATTTTGCCTTTATCTTTGGTTTTCTGCAAAGCCTCTGTATAGTCTTTCTTCGTATTTACCTTTTGATTTGTTGTGGGTTATTTGTTTTTGTTTGTTTGTTTGTTTGTTTTTCTTGTTTTGTTCAGTTTTTGAGCTTTTGAATCTGAGAGTTGATTTTTTTCATCAATTTTAGAAACCTTTGAGCTATTCTTTCTTCAAATATTTCTGCCTTTTCTATTCTCTAGTTTTGGAATTTTATTTAGACGTACACCTATCACTGGACTCTGCTCCACACATTTCTTGTACTCTCCTTTATTTATTATTGGTGTTTTCTATACTTTTATCTTTCTGTATTCATTTTGGATAGTTCTACATCAATATTCTTCAGATTTAATATGTTTTTGTTCTGCTATCTCCATTTCATTCTTAAGACCATCCAATGCATCCTAATTTTGGATATTTGTTTTGTAATTTTAGTATAACACATGATTATTTTTAGAGCATCAATTTTCTTTTGGATATCTTTGTCTTTTTTACTCCTTTCATCTATTATTTTCCTGTATTTCCTTTAACGTTCTTAAAACAGCTATTTTAAAGAAACCTTGACACTATTTCCAACATCTGGATCTGAGTGTCTGCTCCTATGAGCCATTTATTTTTGCTTTATTTCTTGATCACATGTTTTTACTTCTTTATGTGTCTTTTAATTTTTATCCAAAGCTATACATTTTATATAAAATAAATGTAATGATAATGTTTATATTATTTGCCTCCCATTGACAAGTGCTTGCTCTTGATCTAATCAAGAAGTGAACTCAGATGGGTTGGGGTTGCACTTCCATGTTGAGTTAGTCCACTTCTGGTTTCAAAAGTCTCAAGGTAGAGACCTTCTTGGGTTTTTATGAAGTACCTGGTTGGTCTCCTCTTCCGCCATCCCAGAACACTCTGAGAGATTGATACTGCTTTTCTGATGTTTCGATCTCTGCTCTTAAATCTCACCCCGAGTGACTTTGAAATATGTCAACTGTTTTGATGAGGATTCAGTTGTGTATTTGAAGTAAGATTCTTTTCTTACCAGGACTTTTTCTATGAGACTATAGGAACTTCCATTCCACTCTTAAGAAACAACTTCTGCTCCAGCAGAGCACCCTCATTCTGCAGGGTTTCAGAATTTTTCATGTTAGACATGCTTCCAAAAGTTTGTCTCTTTTCTTTTCCTATCACATTCCTCTGTTCAGGCAAAGCCTGGCAAACATGACCAGTTAAGAAATGGCCGAAAACTTTATGTTTGCATAAAACGGGCTCTTCCCACTTTGGTTTAGTTCATTTAATCCCTTTTCTCCTCACAATTTCCAGTTCCTTTCAACACACACACACACACACACACACACACACGAGTTTGTTGTTTTTCCAATTTGCAGTAGGAATGTTGTTCTGTTCCATCCTATTCCATCGTCCTTGGAATGTTCCCATTCAAGTTTGTATCATCTTGCCAAGCTTTATTTTTCTAAATAGAATTTATCTACCTGCAATGTATATTATACATTTATTTATTTACTTATTTAATAAATAACTTCCCTAGTAGAATGGGAAAACTTGAAAACAGGTACTTTGTCTCTTTTAAAATTTATTGTTTTATCTTCAGAACTTAGAATAGTGCCTAGTACGTATTTTCCAAATCAATGAATGGATAGTAGAATGCAGTGCAGCAATAAGAATAATGTATAATAACAAATAGCATGGAGGACATGGGGAGTTAGAGAGGAGAAGGGAGTTGGAGGAGATTGGAAGGGGAGGTGAACCATGAGAGACTATAGACTCTGAAAAACAATCTGAGGTTTTAAAGGGGGGGGGGGAGGGTAGGAGGTCGGGGTACCAGGTGGTGGGTATTATAGAGGGCACAGATTGCATGGAGCACTGGGTGTGGTGCAAAAGCAATGAATACTGTTATGCTGAAAATAAATAAAAAATAAATTTTTTTAAAAAAGAATAATGTATACACTATCTCCCCCAAACTCCCTGGCTACGAGGTCAGAGGTAGGAAATGTTTCCTTATGTTCATTTTAAAACTTTCCATTTGTACATAAATTTCAGCTGGCAGATATTGCCAATAATCTCACCTTTAATGACTTTTGTGTGTGTTGGACTTGCATTCCCAAAGGAAGTCACTTTTAACTTTCTACAGTGGATGTCTCTATTATTCCATAATCTTCATGAAGTGGCATGCAGTTGCAGCTTTTCAATTTATTTTTATGTCTAATGTAGTGATAAAATATTAAATAGAATATTTTGATTAAAAATATAGAAAAGGAAAACAATTTCTTTGGAAAGTTTTTTTTTTTTACAAACTTATATTGTTTCAATTTCTGTAAGGTAAAATTATATATGTTATATATTTTAAGACATAATTTTGGATGGACCTGTAACACCATAGGTATTTTTAAAAGCAAAAGTAACTTAAATATATTGTAAATTTAAATAAGCACTTTAAGCACTTACTTTGTTTTTATTGTTTATAGATTGCAAAGAACCCCCTCCAAGAAAACAAACTGAGGTGTTGTCAGGTGCCTGGACTGCACAAACATATCCAGAGGGCACTCGGGCTACCTATAAATGCCGACCTGGATTTAGAACTCTTGGAGCTATTATAATGGAATGCAGGAATGGACAATGGGAGTCTCTTAATCCATTGAGGATATGTCGGGGTAAATAATTCATACATTTGTGAAATTTGTAAAAACTTTAGTTATGAAAATCCTGAGTGTTTGATATTGTAGCAGTATCAGCTGAATTATATCACAACTGTCATTTAAATACAAAATCATATGCCATCATTATTCTTAATAAGGTGTTGTAATCTTCTAAAATTTAAAAAAAACAACCATACAGATAAGTTTAATTTTAAAATGATAATTGACATTTTTCACTTTTGCACATCTTCAATTATGTTCACTGATATAATATCAAATGTAATTTTTCTTGAACTCCTACATAAAATGTGTTTCCCCATGTTACGTAATAATATCATTATTTTTTTCATTTTAGAAAGGCCCTGTGGACATCCTGGAGATACTCCTTTTGGTTCTTTCCAACTTGAAAGAGGAGAAGAGTTTGTATATGGTGCAAAGGTTGTTTACACATGTAATGAGGGGTATGTAGTCAATATTAAAAGAGGTTTATGATTGAAACAGTTATAATTTAGGTAGCAAATAAGAACTGTACTAATTAGTATTTTTGAAGTTACTTTATTTTTCTATGAGCATTTTTATAAATACCATATAAGTAGTCTGAAAAATTAAACTATAATGGAAATGATTATATTTGGATACCAAGTTACCTCCTCAACATTGAAAAATTAAAATGAATTATAATTACTCAGGTTGAGTGTAGTTATAAGAGGGCTAGAAAATAATATACATATAGATAAGAGTTTATTCCAGCAAGTCCTGACTACATTCTATTATGTGCAGAGTATATGGGAGTTCAATATATCCTGGACAGAGGGAATGATAAAATCAGATTACACACCTCCTTTAATAAAAGCTTATAAAATGTAGAAGAAGCAAATATTTTACACTGATATAATAGTAAATACCATTCTTTAGGTCTCCATGGTCTGCAAATTATTCTTGTCACGTGGACCAAAAATGCTACTACATTCATAGTCATCAACTCTCTGTTCTCTAACCACCAACTAGATGTTCACGACTAATCTTAACACTATGATACCTCTTCAGTGTTCTTGATTTCTGTTATTCCTAGGCACATCAAAAATTGTTTTGAAGAAAGTTTCATACATGAGAAAAACAATATCAGTTCAATTTTATGATACATAAATATAAATAGGATCAAGAAATTACAAACTGAGGCCTCCTGGGTGGCTTATTCAATTAAGTAAGGGTCTGCCTTCAGTTCAGGTCATGCTCCCAGGTTCCTGGGATTGAGCCCAGTGTGGGGCTCCCTGCTCAGCAGAAAGTCTGCTTCTCCTTCCCTCTCTGCCCCTTCTTTTTGCTCTCTCGATCTCACTTTCAAATAAATAAATAAATACATTTTTAAAAAGGAAATTATGAATTGATTCTAATTATTTTCATTTATTTCTTAGTTTGAGGCAATAAAATATAATATTTTAAAGCTTAGGCTTTGGAGTAAGCCTGCATTCCAAAACTCCACAACTCAGTAACTGTATTATCATTTTAATGACTCTTAACTCCCATTTTCTCAATTCTAGAAATAGAAACACAGTAGGTGCATCATAGTACTGGTCTAAGAAATAAATATGACACACACTGAATGAAGCCCTTTGAAGAGTGCCTAAGATATTGTTACCCAATAAGTCTTAGTTCTTATGAATTAGACTCTCCTTGGCCTACCTGAGGGAGATATTTCCAAGACTTTTTCAGCCCAACTTTCAATTATTACTGCTGGCTTTAATTACACATGACAAAATAGATTTCCAATTGCCTCACTCTTCACCTCTGAAATATCCCTCTCAATCCAGGCTAGTCTGGCACCTTTAGGTTCCGCGTTTGACCTGGAAAAAGGGATCAAAACTCGGGACACCTGGATGGCTCAATCGTTTAAGCCTCTACCTACCCACTTAGGTCATGATCCCAGGGTCCTGGGATCCCAGCCCCAAGTGGGACTCCCTGTTCAGCAAGGAGCCAGCTGCCCCCTCTGCCTACCGTAGACCCTGCTCATGCTCTCACACTCTCTATTTCTCTCTTTCTCTCTCTCTTTCTGGTAAATAAATAAAATCTTCAAAAAGAAAAAAAGAAAGGGTCAAAACTCATAGACTCTTTCTACTAGATTCCCTAAATCTCAGTAATAAAAAATACTTATAATTTGATAAAAGAAATTTTCCACATATTAACCTCTGACTCTGACTCTGCTTAATTCATCTTTGCTTCCTTCTGCTTATGTAAATTATGGGTAAACTCTGCTAGAGACTAAGAGTAACAATCTCCACTGCTCACCTTGAGCCTCCAAAAAGGACTAGATATTCATCAGTGAATTAAAAGTTCTTGGACCTTACAAATAAGCAAGCATCATTATTTTATGCTATTTTTATATTTCTGAGGGATGATTTTACCTATCTGAAGGACTTAACTCTTTTGACCCAGCTGTGGAATCAGTGTAGAATGACTTTACTGTGCCTATTGTTCTGCCAGTCAACTGACCCTCTTTTGACCCCTTGTCCTCATGCAGTTTTCTCTTCTGAGTACCAATTTAACTGAATACTAACCACTTACCAGGATATTCAACTTGGATATCCAGTTTCAGTATCCTAGAGGTGGGTAGTTTTAAGGAAGGATTCTACAAAAAGTTTTTCTGGTATTTTGCCTGGCCAGGATTGCAGAAACATGAGCTGTTACTTTTCCCCAACCAATGTGGACAATCTCTTTTTCTTCCCTCTTTATATATATATATATATATATATAAATTTATATATATATATGCCTTAGGCAGTTTTGTGTAGCATTTTGCAGAATTCCTGAAAGAGCTTTGGGGAAATGGATGGGTTTCTGGAAATATACTTTCCATGTTGGAAGGGGTTACAAGGAGAGGAGACAGAGAAGGAATTTTAATAGCCAATTGTTTTTCCTTTATATAACAGAGTCATAGAGTAAATGTTTGACTTCAAGTTCTGTGACTCTCATTGAATCTATTGAAATGTTTTCTTCCTTTAGAAAGTTAGGAACAAACCAATAACATTCAAATAAAGCTTGTTTTTTGAGGCAGAAAGCATTTCTTTTCTTGTGTAATGGGTGAAACAATCCTTATATGCACATAAAGGAAATAATTGTCTAGGTATAATTATCTAGAAGTTTATAAAAATTCTGTTCTCAAAAGTATCTCTCTTGGATTTATTAAAATGCTGTCCATTATTTTGTTTTTGAGAAAAAGTTTTTACCTCTGACTGTTCACTATAATATTAAGAAGGATGCTTTACCTTGATCTAAAGCATCTGGTAATGATTGTACATTTTGCATCTGTTCCAAGGATATCTCATTCAAGTAAAGCATTGTAGATTTTTAAGGATAGGCTTAAAGTGTTACCACAGTTAGATAAATTTGACATTGAATGTGTTATATATACAGACTTGTCTCGATGACTTACACTCTGGAAAAAGTTAATTAAAAGTAATAAAAATTTTAAAATAAAAAATAAACCACATGCTAAGAAATTTGGACTAGTGCTATCCTTGATTATGTTAAAAGTCCAAAACGTTTCACAAATATCATAATTATGGAGGGTAGGAGTATAGAACAAAACTGGAGGAAGGGTAACATATTGTTAGCTCTTGTTTACTACCATGTTTCTGGTTTGGGGTTTGGGTTCAAGGAGATTATAACATTGTTCAGTGTAACTAACTGACTGACTCAGTGAAAAGATAAAAGATATTGTGCACAAAATCATAATGAGTTTGCGTTATGAACCAAGAATTATGATTATTCCAAGTCCATGTGCCTGAGGACTTGAGGGCCTTTCTTAAGTGAAAAAAGCTAAAGAAAGAAAGAAAAGAAATTTAAGAAAAAGAAAGAAAAGAAAGAAAGAAAAGGAAAAGAAAGAGGAGGGGAAGGAGAGTGGGAAGATGGAAGGAAGAAAGGAAGGAAGAAAGGAAATGCATATGCTGTTAATTGTCTCTGAAATGGAGTTTCCGGACATTCAGAATGGTATCAAAATTGCATATGAGGAAGTGGTGATGCAACATGGGGGCTTAAGTGGGTAGGAGAAGAATCAATGAAACAAGATGGGATTGGGAGGGAGACAAACCATAAGTGACTCTTAATCTCACATAACAAACTGAGGGTTGCTGGGGGGAGGGGGTTTGGGAGAAGGGGGTGGGATTATGGACATTGGGGAGGGTATGTGCTTTGGTGAGTGCTGTGAAGTGTGTAAACCTGGTGATTCACAGACCTGTACCCCTGGGGATAAAAATATATGTTTATAAAAAATAAAAAATTTAAAAAAGAATTTTAAAAAATTGCATATAAATATACATTAGCTCACCACTCTGTTATTTTTTATTTTCAGATATCAGTTGCTAGGTAGGATTAATTTCCGTGAGTGTGAACCAAATGGATGGTCCAATGATGTTCCTCTTTGTGAAGGTATATGTAAAATTGATTTATCAATATATTCAAATGTCAAAGATTTTTTTGGATGTCCTACATTAAAATATTCTTAAAATTTGTAATTAAATTTTTTTACTTAAAGTATTTTTGTTGCTTCTAATATAGTACAGAATGGATACCTAGGCGTTATTTTGTGTTTCATTAACCAAATATGAATACAGACTCATCTGATCTAATAGTCTAAGTATTTGAACTTGGGGAATCTAAAACCTATTTTCTTTTCCTTTTTGATTCTAACCACTAGAAAGAAAACATGAGTATCGGAATTTCAGCTTTATTAATGAAAGGATCTCTGATAACAGCTGAAGTGAAGAACATGATTTAGACATTTCTCCCCTCTTGTGTGACAAGGAAGATTTTCCTGTGGTCTTAGTCTTATTGAAAACAGACGGGAAGTGAGGGAGAGCTCTGCTTTTTCTTAGTGACTCATAAATCCAAGAATGAGAGTGAGAAAATGTAGATCCTGTCTCCAAATTTTTAGCTAGTAATCCCACTCTCCAGTCATCATGGGAATAAGAGAAATGAGTCAGAATAGTCTTTCTTAGTTCCATGCTGAGGAATAAGTCAAGAGGGAAAGGGAAGGAGGAGTAACAGAGGAAAGGAGATAGGAAGGAAGGAAGAGGTGCAGAGGGAGAGGGGGAGGAGGAGGGAAGGGAGGAGGAAGAAGAAATGGGACCACTCAAAAATCCTGTTATCTAAAGAAGAGAATGAAAGATCTTTCATCTATGGAAATGTGGAATGAAGATCTAAATGCTTTAAGAAATTTCTAAGCTGGAATCACCTGAGGTGTTTATTTAAAGCTGAAAATTTTGGTTACTAAAAACCTACTAAACCAGTATCCCTTGGGTAATAGGGCAGGGAGACAGGGAGATAACCATAGAATTTCCATTTTAATTCTACCCTGGATGATCCCACTATAAAATCAAGTTAAAATGGCATAACCTAAGAGATATTGGAAAATATTAAGTAAAATCAAGAGTATTACTCAAATTACTTTGAGCACTGACATGGAAAAGGAAGGAAAATTAAGTACTATTTGTCTATTGAAGTAAATAGAATCAGAAAGTTTGCTTCTATACCTTTTAGGAATACAGCATTATATTATTCTGGAGTTTAGGTGAAAATTTTTGTTTAATTATCCCAAGCTTTATATTTTTCAATTATTTAAGAAACACTTGTTTGTTAACTATAACAATGTAAACTGTCATTCAAAGAAGTAATTTTCTTTGTCCACTCTCACAGAAAAGAATGAGAGAAGCTTATTGTTTTTTTTTAACTTACTAGCCTTTATATCCAACAGTTTTATCAAATGCTTCTTTAAAAGAATTAAGTAATTTCCCCAATCTTACTTTGCTGATGATTTTATCCATCTATATGAATATATACATACAATTCATAGTAAAGTTGTTAAATTCTATTGGGAAAATTTTTATTTATTTTTTCAGTTGTTAAGTGTTTACCAGTGACAGAACCAGAGAATGGGAGACTTACCAGTACTGCATTGGAACAAGACCAAGACTATACTTTTGGACATGTAGTACATTTTCACTGTAACTCAGGCTACAAGCTTGATGGACCTGCAGAAATTCATTGCTCAGCAAATGGTGTTTGGAGTGGAGAAACACCAAAATGTGTGGGTAAGATACATTTACTGTTCATGGGATTGATTTTAGTTTTTCTCATGAAAATATGCATTCTCATATATTGTGCATCCTTAAGAATATGAATAACACTAATACGTAATATTTATTGAGCACTTACTATTTGCCAGTAATTGATCCAAGTTCTTTACATATATCATTCCACGTTACTTTCAAAATGTCTGTGATTTCTGCACTAAACTCTGTTTTATAATCAAGGAAATTGTGGTGCAAAAAAGTTAAATCCCATGACCAAGGTTATCATGGCATAAATGGCAGAGTTAAGAGTCAAACCTTGATCATCTGAAACCAAAGTCTGTGGTCTTAACCATAATTAAATTATGATTGGTTTTCATGCTCAAATAGAAGAGTGGTCTGCACAAATACAGGAGGGCAATTTTTAATATTAATTAATAATATTAATAAAATTTAATAAGGTCCTCCTGGTCAGCAATTTTTTATATTGGCCTATAGAATAGACTTTCTTTTCATTTGAAAAGTGAAAACATCATTATTTATTTCTACTGAGGAATCGCAATGACCTTCTGTGCTTGAATAATTCTTCTAGAAAAGGGTCCTGGCTTCTATATACACTGCAGGTTTAGATAAGTATGTGGAACTGAATTGCATCCACTAAATAAATTTTTGCCTTTTAAAAAAAGTTCTATAGTAAACTGTAAGTCAAGATTTCTTTAGTTATGATGCTGCTAACTGGTCTATCATGACCAGTTTGATGACTGGGGTTTTTGTAATGAAACATTATGGTCAATTTATTTAAAAGTGCCATACTTCATTTTACCAGTACTTGTGCAAAAGAAATTTCTGCCATATTTATTTTTTAACATTATCTAAAATCTCTTGATTATTTTCACTGTCTTAGTCTAGCTATCCAACAGTGAGATGCAGAGAAAATCATCCTCTTCTTCAAAACTCTTTCTAACAAAACTAGTTCCTCAAATCAGAGATGGTAAACCTCTTTATATTCAGCACAACAAATACTGTATGTTCTAGAGGTTCACAGACAGGGTTTCCTTCTTAAAACTTAACTTCTGTGGTTAGTGAAACTTTCCTGGAATAACTGAGGTATATTATTCAAATGAAGTTGAGGAAGGGAACGCATACCAGTCATGGGAACACACAGAGAGGAAAGTACAAATACAAGGACCCTGTTGTGACTATGAGTCTCCCCTGCTCTCATGTGCTTGGGGGACATGTAGGATGCAAGTAAGGGTAAGTCAGTGATGGAACTGAAGATAGGCCAGTAGAAGGTTCTAAAGTGCTCCATGTCATGCTGAAAAGTTTGGCTTTTACTCAGACTGAATTGGGAATCAATGGAGGATTTTAAATGGAGCAATGAAGGGACAAGAAAAAGGCCATTAAGTTACAAACAGGAAAACCGAAAGATGGGAAAATTGGATTTGGGAAATTAGTTACTGTTGCTATAATCCCAGGGGGAAATGTTTGAGAGAAGATGGGGTCAAAGATGATGGCCAGTTTTTGTTTTATTGTTTTTGGGTGGTTTTTTAGAAAGAAAATTTGAATTGATAGTGATGCCGCAAAAAAACAAGTCAGTTACTTTTCAATAATGTTAGAAATTTTGATTGGTTGCCTGATTTGCCTAATGGAAACATAATTTGTGTCTAAATATAACTATGTCTTTGACAAGATCATTTAATATATAACAAACATTTTGGAACTTAATCCCTTCCATTTAGAAATTTCCTGCCAAAAGCCAGCAATTGCAAATGGACAGTCTTCTTCTCCGAAGCAAGTTTACAAGGAAAATGAACGACTTCAATATAAATGTAACAGTGGTTATGAATACAGTGATAGAGGAGATGCTGTATGTACTAAATCTGGGTGGACTCCAAGTCCTTCATGTAAAGGTGATGTTATATTTTTTCCATACATTTTACCGTATAGTTTGTAAGTTGTTTTCATGCATATACTCCTTATAGTTAAGCAGGTTTTTTTCTTACAGTGGAGTATTAATGTTTATAGAAATCAACGATTATAAAGACAATATACTTAACACTTTGTGTGCAGTGCCCATTTTGAGATCAATTAGTATAATTCTCTCATTCTCAAGACAGAGATAAAAGGATGAGAGACATTCAATAGCTCATTAAGTAGTTGGTCTGTGGTCAAAAAGCAAGTCTAGAGCAGAGCCAGTGTTGTAATGGGCTTCCTAATTCCCAGCTATATACACCTCCCAGATTGTTCTTGTAAACCCAAGAATTTTGCTTTAAAAAGTAAATTTTATTAATACCAGAAGAGGAAACCCTTCATTGACAAAATGGCATTAAGTGGAAGTAACTGGAGATTTCATTAACCATAGACCTAATATGAATCAACAGTAATGATGATATTGGGGGGGAAAAACAAAAACAAAAACTCTTTTAGGCTTCAGAATGGAAGGATGTTGTACAGAGCTAGAATCCTTCTCAACTGTGTTTAGTGCCCACCAAAAGTTATGTCTGGAATATTGTGTTCTGCTTAGCCTACCTCATTTTAAAAGAGGTGGTTTCAAAACCATGACCTAAAAGAGAGAATGTAGATAGTTGAGTTTAAGAAATCATATCATGAGAAGAAGAGCAAGAAGATACCGCTTAGCATGGTAACAACTGTGTTGAGATATTTGCACACATATATGGAAAAGAGTGAGTCAACTTCTGTTGAGAGCTGCAGCAGTGAGTGAAACAAGAAACATAAAATCAGAGGTTGAGTGCCTTTCTAAAAGGGTGAGTTTTACATATATTGTCATACTGTGGGCCAGGATGGGTGGGGAGATGGTAAGAAGAGTTGAATTCTTAAGAGCCCTCTGAACTTTTAATCATATGATTCATAATTACATGTACACCTTGTTCAATGATCCTCTTCTGCAAAAACTAGTTAGCTTCTGAGTTGATTTTATTCTTTAAAAAAAATTTTAGTTGACTTTTTCTAATTTTAAGTAAGTTCTACACCCAGTATGGGGCTTGAACTCACAACCCTGAGATCAAGTATCACATGCTCTACTGACTGAACCAGCCAGGAACCCCCTCCCCCACAAGGGAAAAAAAAATGGTTGAGTTCACAAACAGCTCCTTGGAAAATATACCCTCCTACAATTGAGCGACCTCCATTTTCAGGCATTATTAAGAAAATATTTTATGAAGAGGTTAATGAACACAGAACAATAATCACGCACATTAGATCCATGTTCAGCTGTTGGTGTGTGGGGTCCATGGGTCTTCATGGCATTCATGGTTCCTACACAAAGAACATGGGTGCACAAATCCTCTGGCATTAACTTTTGTCACATGTTTTACTTCCAGAGCCGCACCAAAATATTAAATACTTAAGTTATCTATCCAGTCATCAAAATATAATTTATAAACCACTTACTTTGGATGAGTCCTCTTGTCCTTTATAAATATTAGAATAAATCATCATTCCAGGTGTCAAAGAACATTAGACTAAATCATCATTCCAGGTTTCAATGAAGTTACCTACTTTAAAGTAAGACCTCGGAATCTGAATCCAAATTTATTTTGACAGAAGTTAATTTCCTATTTATGCTCATTTCCAATGTAGGTCTGAAGGGATTCTCTTCATTATATTCATTGTGCAAACCAACGGATAGAGACATCATCTTTCCATGGCTTTCCCTAATCAATGCAGCTATGGAGAAGAGAACATTAAGAAAATAAAATTACAGAATGGCTTTTTAAACTTCCTCCCTGAAGGGAAACATGATACTTTACACTTATTTCATTGTCCTATGCAAATCATAGGGCCATGTCTATTTCAAATGGGTAGGAATATGCAGTCTTACTAAGCGTCTGGAAAGGAGAGTCCTGGAATATTTTTTAAGAGTCTGAATGAGAACCACATATGTCAAGGCAGTTGAAGAACAGTTGGAAAGAATAGTCAAAGTGATATATCATGAATTTATTGCCACATATGAAATATCGTGATGTATGTGATGACTTGGAGAAAGAGGTTTCAAGAGTCTGCATGGCTCGGTTGGTTAAGCATCTCCTTTGGCTCAGGTCATGATTCTGGAGTCCCAGGATGGAGTCCTAAATCGAGATCCCCATGCAGCAGAGAATCTGCTATTCCCTCTGACCCTCCCTTCTCTCGTGCTTTCTCTCTCTTACTGTGTCATTCTCAAATAAATAAAATCATAAAAGAGAGAGAGAGAGAGCGAAAAGTTCAAGGGGCACAGATACATCAGATGAGAGATACAGTGGTGGGACATGAGTGATATGGTGGGAAGAATATGAGACTATTTTAATCCCTTTTGTGCTGTGACATGGACAAAAAAAAATATCCAGCTTCCTTTATTTTTATGTATGTGATTATTTTAATGGGTGGTGATTTCAGCATTATCCACATGTCCTTATTTCTTTTTCAGAAGTAGTATGTGGTCCTCCTTCTATTCAAAATGGTGACTACACACCAAAAGCCATCCAATACAGACCTGGAGATAAAATCACATATTTCTGTAATAAGGACTTTTATCCAACTGGTATGAATATAGCAATATGTTATGGTAAACACTGGGACCCTTCTCCGAAATGTTCTTGTAAGTTCCATTCATACCTTGACCTACTTTTTAATTCTGAAATTACTGTCTCTTAAACAACAACAAAAATGGGGACACAATAAATCCAAATATTTGCCTTACCTTGTATGTAAAGCAGAGGCTTCAGAGATATTCTTCTCTCTTCAAAGTAGACAATTCTAAGCAGGATCAAGAACATGGTATTTAATATTATAAATTCTTTCTTTTTGCTATTTAATGTTAAATATGCTGTGTATGAACATAAATTTCTCTAAAGTAATTTTAACATCTGAACTAAAACATTTGGTAAGACTAGAATGTATTATTTATTTCGGTGTAACAAATTCCCCTCAAAATACATTGTCTTCAAACAACAAACTTTTATCATTTCCAAGTTTCTGTGGGTCAGTCTTGCCAATGTCAGTGCTGATCAGACTAAATATGAAATATTATATTTGCTTCAGAGATGATCATGTCAGAGTATAAAAACATATTTAAGTGTGCCCAGATGAAAGAGGAATATAGTAAAGAGGTTCAAGCCAATACTTACTTTTAATTTTCTTTCCTTTGTATAGCTTTTGAGAAGAAATCTCATCAGGCTGTTTTCTTTAATTGACATCCTTTGAAACACCATAATAGGTAGATAACCATAATTGTTCTGAAATCATACCACCAGGATTCAAATCTCTCCTTTAAAATTTCACAGCCAATTTAGTCGAATTCTTTAAGACTCAGTTCTTGCAAATCCAAAGACTGAAGCTTGCACAAGGTAGAATTATTGGTAAATGAAACATATCTTGATGTATCATGATGAAATTCATTCAAGGATAGAGAGAAAATAATCTAAATCTTCCAAAATTAGTAGGAAAAAACCCTAAAAGTTTACTTAAAAGGAACTAAGAGTAAATGAGTATCTTTTTTTTTTTAAGATTTTATTTATTTATTTGACAGAGAGAAATCACAAGTAGATGGAGAGGCAGGCAGAGAGAGAGAGAGGGAAGCAGGCTCCCTGCTGAGCAGAGAGCCCGATGCGGGACTGGATCCCAGGACCCTGAGATCATGACCTGAGCCGAAGGCAGCGGCTTAACCCACCGAGCCACCCAGGCGCCCCAATAAATGAGTATCTTAATCTCAACATTGGAAGCTTGAAAAGAGATGGAGGGGGGATCTAGCAATGAGAGCTATGGACTGTAGGCCAAGAATCTATGCCTAGAAAAGGCATCATTTACAAATACTTATTAAAGGGGCACCTGGATGGCTCAGTTGGTTAACCCTCTGCCTTTGGCTCAGGTCATGATCCCTAGTTCCTGCTCAGCTGGGAGTCTGCTTTTCTCTGTGTCCATCCACCCCCCTTATGCTCTCTCTCTTTCTCTCTCAAATAAATAATAAAATCTTTTTAAAAATCTTTATTAAAGAAAAACATTAGTATATGCAAAGGATTCAAAGTGTATAATCCAAATAACAAGTCTGCAGAGACTACTAGAAAATTTATCTAATTAAACAAAAAAGAAAATGGATTGGTGAACTTAAGTATATAAAGATGATAATGAATACTTTGTGTGTGTGTGTTGGAAATTTTGTTCATGTGTTGGTCAAGATTCCTTGCAATCAAATCATTTTATGGGAAAAAAACACCTAATCTTACTCTGGTATTAAAGGTACTAGATTATCTCTAAATCATCCAACAAAAAGGAAAAATTTTTCTAGAAAATATTATACATAAATGTCTTGTAAACAACAGAACACTTAAACATATATGTAAGAAATATTCAATAAATAAGAATAACTCAATAAAATATAATTATATTATACCTCAATAAAAATAGGACACTTTCATTGTGTTTTAAAAGAATTGAACTATCGTGGCATCAAATATTCACTTTTCTCCTAAAATATACATATTATGACATATGACATGTTTGAAAACATCTCCTATATATGGTATATATGACATACTATGTAATTAGGACATTTTAAACACCTCACATACACTATATATATATACTATGACATGTGTGTCACATTATATATGATATATATGTAATATATGTATCTAATATACCACATATAATATGACATATTCTGTATGACATTTTTAAATATGCCATATGTATGATATATGTCATATATATTATGACATATGTATGACATTTTACAATATCTCATTCACCAATTAAGATTAGTAATAATCAAATTTTTACTATAATCTTAATTAACTATTAAGATATTAAGAAATATTTTTAGGGACACCTGGGTGGCTCAGTGGGTTAAGCCTCTGCCTTCAGCTTAGGTCATGGTCTCAGGGTCCTGGGATCAAGCCCCACATCAGGCTCTCTGCTTAGCGTGGAGCCTGCTCCCCTACTCTCTGCCTACTTGTGATTTGTCAGTCTCTGTCAAATAAATAAATAATACGTTTTTTAAAAAAAGAAATATTTTACTCCATTTCTCTGATTAAATAAATAGAGGAAAACTTGCCTCAATGACTGGTTTCAGGCATTATTTTTCTGTATAATGAGGCAAATGGAAAATTTTTGTGTTTCTCTGTATTTCTTACACCATTTACAATAAATAGAAAAATAAGTTAATGAATGTTAACTTACAAAAAAAAAAAAAAACACTATCTCCCTACATTGAGTTGGTTTGAGAAGAAAGACAGGGCCCTGATTTTCCATTGAGAACAGAAAAGAATGGAAAAGAAGATAGATGATGTGGACAATAAAATCAGTATTTTCATCTCTCAACCAAGATGCTCATTTAATCAATCAGGGCTAGGATATACAGACTCAAGGGGAATTCATTAAATAGGTCTGTACTGTCTTATTCCTCAAGAGTCTTCCTACAGGGGCACCTGGGTGGCTCAGTGGGTTAAAGCCTCTGCCTTCAGCTCAGGTCATGATTCCAGGGTCCTGGGATTGACAACCACATTGGGCTCTCTGCTCAGTGGGAAGCCTGCTTCCTCCTCTCTCTCTGCCTGCTTGTGATCTCTGTCTGTCAAATAAATAAAATCTTAAAAAATATTTTTAAAAAAAGAGTCTTCCTACAAGTTTATATATCGTATCACTCACAAGATATAATTTTAACTTCATTAACAATAACTTCATCACATATCTCTGTCATCTGAATTTTGCAACTTTTCTTGTCCTAGAAATCCTGTTGTCGTGAGTGAAATTATACTAATAAGAGGATATAATTCACCAAAGAAACAACTTTTTTCATTTTTTATTTATTTTTATATTTACATGAAATTCATATATATTTTTTTAGTACATCATAAGGTTTTTTTAGTTAACATATAATGTATTATTTGCCCCAGGGTTACAGGTCTGTGAATTATCAGGCTTACACATTTCACAGCACTCACCATAGCACAAACCCTCCCCAGTGTCTATAACCCAGCTACCTCCCAACCCCTCACCTCCCAGCAGCCCTCAGTTTGTTTCGAGAGATTAAGTTTTTTTTATTTAAACTTTATTTTTTCAATGTTCCAAGATTCATTGTTTATGCACCACACCCAATGCTCCATGCAATACTTGCCCTCCATAATACCCACCACCTGGCTCACCCAACCTCCCAACCCCCACCCCTCCAAAACCCTCAGTTTGTTTCTCAGAGTCCACAGTCTCTCATGGTTCATATCCCCCTCCGATTTCTCCGAACCCCCTTCTCCTCTCCTACTCCCAATGTCCTCCATGTTATTCCTTATGCTCCACAAGTAAGTGAGACATAATTGACTCTCTCTGCTTGACTTATTTCATCAGCATGATCTCCTCCATTCCCAGCCATCTTGATACAAGAGTTGGGTATTCATCTTTTCTGATGGAGGCATAATATTCCATTGCATGTATGGATCATATCTTCTTTATCCATTCATCTGTGGAAGGGCATCTTGGCTCTTTCCACAGTTTGGCGACTGTGG
>NW_028134367.1:0-68976 GCF_964662115.1 Mustela nivalis | reverse complement strand
TGTAGGCAGCCTGCTTCTGCAAAGTGGTACGATCGAAGGGACTACGTCTTCATTGAATTTTGTGTTGAAGACAGTAAAGATGTTAATGTAAATTTTGAAAAATCCAAACTTACGTTCAGGTAAATCACCATTTTACACCATTGAGTAAAAAGCTCGTTAGACAACTGACTGACTTTGGCTTGCTTGTTTTGTGTTTTCACTGAAGTTATTACTAATCTTTATCTCTCTGAAGATAAAGGCTCATTTTTTTTTTTTTTTTTTTTTTACACAGTTGTCTTGGAGGAAGTGATAATTTTAAACATTTAAATGAAATTGATCTTTTTCACTGTATTGATCCAAATGTAAGTAGTCTTGATGCTTTAATCCCAATTTAAATCTTAGGAAATGGACATACATCAAGTACTCTTTTTAGCAGTAAGCAGTAATTGTTTTTCTTAACAGTTCAGAAGCTAACTAGGCGTATTTATATTTTTGCAATATTTCCTGCTTAGAACTCCTTTTCTGCATACTCTTTTTGTTCTTGCTATCACTGTTTGGACTTGAGGCAGTATTCTTGAGGCCTGTTTTAATCTAACTTTATAGAATCTTAAATTACTCTATGATTATATTGTATTTAGTGAAATTTTTTAAGGTTTTATTTTATTCACCTGTGCAGGGAGGGGTAAGTTTCTTGCAATTTGGGTAGCTAATGAAATTTTTAGTACTCTAGGGGATGTTTCTTTAAGTTTAGAGAAAATGTAGGGAGAGAAGTTAGAAAAGAGAGTTGAGGAATGACAAGTGGCTTTCTATTCTGTAGTGATATTGGAGAGAGAAATGGTGTGATAGTGCTTTTGTTTGTTTGTTTTTAGGATTCCAAGCATAAAAGAACGGACAGATCAATTTTATGTTGTTTACGAAAAGGCGAGTCTGGCCAGTCATGGCCACGGTTAACAAAAGAAAGGGCAAAGGTATGTTTCTTTTCTTTTTTGGGGAGGGAAAGTTTAACATTTTTATTTTTAAGTAATAAAAGAGACATTTGTTTGGCATGAGGAATATAATATTTCTGTTTCATAGTTAAGTGTTATATGTTTTTTTCCTTCTTTGGGTTTTAATAGTTACAACTTAAACCAAAGGTGGTCAGAATAAAGTCAGTCACTAGTTGTTACAGTATCTCTTGCTGAATTGAAGAGGCAGATTTTTCTTAGAAGGTTTTATAAGTTCTGTGGGAGCATATTTTGGTGCTACAAAAAAAAAGTCAGTTGTATCTGAGAATAGTTCCTAGCAATGAATTTTGTTTGTTTTTTAAGTAGGCTCCATGCCCATTGTGGAGCCTGATGCGGGGCTTGAACTCAAAACTGTGAGATCAAGACCTGAGCCAAAATCAAGAGTCAGAGGCTTAACTAAAACTAGCCACTCAGGTGCCCCTGTTTTTGGTTTTGTGTGGGCTTTTTTGTTTGTTTGTTTGTTTTAAAGTAGGATTTTCAACAACTGTGAAAGGAGCTTTGTGAAAGTATTTTGCTGCATTTGACCTCATTCTGATTTTTCTATTCTTTCTCCATATGTTAATTGCATGTCTCACTAGTATGAACCCACAGTTTCAAAAATACAGTTTTAAGGTATATAGCTCTAAGTTTAAGTTAACTTAATCATAGGATTATGTTTGTATTGATCTATAGCTTAATTGGCTTAGTGTGGACTTCAATAATTGGAAAGACTGGGAAGATGATTCAGATGAAGACATGTCTAATTTTGATCGTTTCTCTGAGGTAAGTTCTTATAAATGCATTTTGCCACCTCAGCACATTTCTTTGTGAGCCTAATTTGGTTTTAAAGCTCCTATTGATATTTAAGGCTTGAATGATTTTACTTCAGAGGTCATTCTGAGCAAAACAGAGTAAGATCTTAATAGTGGTCATTTAATCCTGATGTTTAACATTCTTTTATAATTTTTAAAAGAGTTAGTGGTAAGTACTAAAGTTGATGTATACAGACAAAAAATTTTGTTAGTGCAGTTTATCTAGTGTGGTGGGTGTTGTTGGTTTGTTTTGTATCTAATTCTTACTCTAGCATTGAGACTGATTTTTTTTTAGCAACATGGATAAGTTTGCATTTTAGAGCCATGTAATATGAATATAAACCTTTAAACATAAAAATGGGTAGTGAGGTATGCATGATGAGTGGTGTGTGAGGTGGTTCTAGTTTGCAAAATCAAGGAAAGGATTTAAGTAGGTATTTTTCCAAGATATCCTCCAAAATACATATAGCTATGGCCAAAGAGAAAAAGTCATTGATCTCCCTTTAGATATTATGAGGTAAATGTACAGCAGTAAAGCTGATTAGAAAAAGGATATTAGATTGTAAGTTGAAGATGAAATCCATTTCATGGCAATTTGAAATTTTAATTGACTGGATTTTGTTTATATTTCTTCTTTGAAAACTAATAGCTAAAAAGTAGGAGTCCTACATGCAACTGCTTATTCAGCATCTCCTCACATGGTTGTGGCACCTTGATTTCAAATTAGAAAGGGGGGATAGGAAGATGGTTTTCAACTATGCTATTCCTACTCCTGTTCCTATTCCTTACCTGTAGTAATTGGTCCCAGCTATGCATGACAGAGCTTAACACTGTCTCTTTCACTGTCTCTGTCCAGTATAGCATTAACAGCTATCTTTTGTTCTGTTTTTCTGTTTTTAACTCCTTAATAGCTCTTGAGTGTATTCAGTTCGTTCTGTCTCTATTGCCATTGTATCCTCAACAGCTAGCATTTTGCTTGGCACATTTTGAGCATTTTTTCCTGCTCAAAGAAACTTAACCGAAGTGTTACCAGTTCTGTACGGAAACTGTTTCCTAGTTATTCATATTATTCGATACTGGGTTGCCCAGAACTTTTATACTGAGCAAAGTTATGGTTAGCTACCTTTTAAAGCCTTCTTCTAACCCTAAAGTGAAAATAAGCATAGATTCTGGAAGTTTTAAAATTTTTTTATAAAGTTACATGTGGTTATGTGAGTATTTAAAATTGTAAAAAAATTTACAAACAGTTGTAGCTTGGGGACATAAGTCCCTTCCCATCTGTTAATAGTTTAGTTTGGTTATTCGTATCTTTTTAAGTAATAATATCACTTGCTTTATAATTAGGAACTAAAGATAGGAAATTAGTACTTCATGTAAGTATGTTTTTTTGTTAGTCCCAATGTGTTGTGAGTATACAGAAGTATTTGTATGTACAAATGTTACTCCTCTCCTTAGTATATACCTTTTATTTCAAGAATTATATATATTTTCTGTTTATAACACATTACTTATTCCTCTTTAGTTTTTGATTTAGTATTTGGGCCTTTTTATACAGCCTAATCATCCTGAAGGTCTTTATTTTAAATGATTTATTGGTTCTTCGCAATATTTAAAACTAATAAGAATACCATAATACATGTGCCACCTAGCTTAAGATACAAAGCTTTACAACTACAGATGAATCCCATTCTTTTCTTTAGGCACCAGAGGTAGATACTGTTCAGGATTTCAGTATTTAATTTCTACATCCTACATAAATATCTTGCTGGATACGTTTTAACAACTTCACTTTTCTTCAATGAGAACTTAGTTTTCCTACAAGTTGTCAGGATTTTATGTGATTACCTCAATAATCTACCTTTTCAGAAAGGAAGGTGCTTAACATTTGTTTTGCTTCTTTTATTGGTGGAAATCTATGACAGGCTTAAGGTTTATTCTGGAGCTTGCAACCTAATAACTAGGGCTTAATTTATAACATCATTTTTAAAACTAATTTTTACACTTCAAATAGATGATGAACAACATGGGTGGTGATGAGGATGTAGATTTACCAGAAGTAGATGGAGCAGATGATGTAAGTCTATAAATTCTTTTCTCTGTTTACTTAAATAGTAAGAAACAAATGTATTTATAGGTTGTTTCATATAGATTCAGGATTGCTTTTTTTTTTTTTTTTTTGCCACTTCTTGGTTTTTTTGTTTTTCTCTAAGAAATACAGGGAAAAGAAATTTTTGAAATGTGCTCATTTTTTGAAGGATAGGTATCTGCTAGGGAACAGGTGTCCCATGATTAGTTTGACTAAGTTAAACAGGTTTTGCAGCAGGATTGGTCAGAAACCATAAAGATGGATGTTGCAAATCTGTAAGGATAAACTGGATCACTTCTCTCAACATTCCCTCGGCTGGCATCCTGCTAACATCTTCAAGAAAGTTGCTCAGTACAGTTTGAAAAATTCTTAGACAATTCATCAGCTAGGATTGGAATTCATTGTCTTATGTCAGTCCAGTGGTTTTCACAGCGAGCCGTTTTCCTCTTCCATTGAATGCCAAAAGAGAAGAGAAACCATTTTATGCCAAGTTTCAATCTGGTTGATAGGAAGGGATTTAAAGGATGAGCACCAATCAGAAGGCACACAACTTACAGGAAAGTAGATCCTCAGCTGTATGTCTCTTCATCTTAAGTAAACTTGTTCTTAAGTTCAGTGATTAAATTCATAAGCTTGATACAATCACATATCTTTGCTACTTTAATAAAAGTACAGTGCCTCAGCTTTTTAAGGCAAACTGTTAGTTAGCAGAGTAATGTTTAATCAACTTAGTAATTCTTAAAATTCTTCTTCTGCAGGATTCACAAGACAGTGATGATGAAAGTAAGTATCTTTGTAAAAAAGATGTTTACGCTGTGGTATTTCACATCAAAGACCATGAACTCTCAAAATAGAGATGTTAACTTCTTTACAGTTCTTGGAAGAAAAATTATTTCTTCATGGCCTCTAATAAGATCTCCAAAGCAGAAATATGAATGATTCAAAATTTACATTAAAAAAGACAAATACTTAAAAAAAAAAAAAAAAGACAAATAGTTAATCTGGCAGGGGTTAAGGTGGTTTTTCCAGGGCGAGACTTACCCTTTGCACTCCGGATGTGCTGACCCCTGCGATTTCCCCAAATGTGGGAAACTCACCTGCATGATTTGTGGTAGTCGAGAACTGCGTTTGCGCTTTCCCCTGTTTAAAAGAAGGGGGGGAAAAAAAACAGACAATTCTCTAGGAAACTATTTAACTCTGTTGTTGACCCTTTCTTTTTTTTTTTTTTTTTTTTTTTTTTTTTAAATAAAACTTTGAAGTTGATTGTTTCCTTGTATTTCATTGCTAATCTTTTTAAAATCTTTCAGAAATGCCAGATCTGGAGTAAAGAATGTTGTCGTCATCGGATTTTGAGAAAAGAAAAGTAACTTCTCTGCAAGATTTCATAATTGAGAGAATTCCCGAGTCGATAGCTCTAAAGGCAGATGCTGTATTTGCCTCCTTTAACCCATTTTTCAACCTGTTTGTTTTTTTAAAGGCTTCACTAAGGGTTGATACGTACCATTGTATGGGGCAGTTTTAAGTCAGCTAAGGCAATAACCTTATGCATGAACTTTTCCCAAACTTCCATGATGCTGTTGAGGTCCTAGGCAATTGACACAGCAGTTGTGATAAATAAAAACATTTCACCTCAGTCTCCTTTACTTCATAACATAGATACTGACATGATAGGAAGCTCTTGGCTTAGAAGAAAGAGAACTAAATTTTAGATTTTAGAAAATGGACTCAAAAGTGGCTGATGAAACAAATTGGTTGATACCTTAATCTTGGTAACTTGTCCTCTGGTATATCCTCCAGGATTATTCCACTAAAGTTTTTATTTTTCAAAGAATTTACTTCACATTATTGTAAGTAATCACTTGTCAGTGTTCCAGATGTATCTTAGCTAAAACTAGTGAATGCCCTAACTTAGATGGTTTTGAAGCCTGTACATTTGGTATTGTTTGACCCTTAAACTTTTACATCTCTTAGCATGGAGGACGAAGAAAGGCTGTACATTGTTGCTTGAGAGTCTGTACATTTAGACCAAATTGTATTTACACTGTCAGTATGGCAAATGAGTGGAAAAAAAAAATGTTAATACACTATTGGATTTTTTTATTTCTTTTTTTGACTCAGCTTGTCCCAGGCTGAAAACCTCAATTTATGTTCATGACAGTGGGGATTTTTTTTTTTTTTTTAATGTCTACATTCTTTCTAATAAACTGTTGGAAGACTTTTTTGGCTGTCCTTTTAAGTGTCTGGTTTACTGTAATTTCATGTATTACCATTTACTGGAATGGAGTTTTTTATTTTTACTTGAGGAAGAATTTGGGAATATTCCTCTGGGGGGAAAAAGGCTTGCTGTAATGTCAGGAAACCTTTTAAAAGTGGATCTGTAATAGCAAATTGTAGATGCACTTTGCAGCGGTTGGAAAAGAAAGTGTTGTGATTTGATTGAAATAAAACTAAATGTGTTGTCCTCCTGTAAATCTTTGAGCTTCTGCATTTTGGCAGTTTTTATTCCCCTTAACTTCTCTGTATTTGTTATAGCATAGAAATGGTTCCTTTTTCAGTATTTCCTTATGTCTGACATTAAGGATATGTGTTACAGGCAGTATTAAGGGCTGGGGATATAAAGACAGTCCTTCAGGTACTTGCTGTGCGCAGGGAGTCACAGGCTAGGCACAGGAGACGAATACTGAACAAAAACTTGAGAGATGGGGAAGTATGCCGTAATAGGTTTGCATAGGGCATTATGGTGATTTAGAAGGAAAACACAACCTTTTTCCCTTCCCTTGTTAAGTATATGACTCTCCAGAGTGATACTCAAAACAATTTTCTTGAAATGCTACAAATAGAAAATCTACTTTCCAGGTGGCCTGGGCATAACACTTGGTATTCAACTCTTTTATTATGTACAGAAGTATAACATGGGTTCTGGTTCTCTTAAGGAATGCATTTTTTCAAAACCCTAGATTTTTTCACATTGGGAGGTATGTTTGAATTTCTATAGTTTCTTTAAGTTACTGTTTTAAACTTGGTTTCCTTTGGGCACCAGCTCTTTCTGTCCACAGGTCCCCACCTTTTGCAACAAAAAAATAACAAAAAACTTTTTTTTATTTGGTCTCCTTTAGAGCATACTGAAGGCATTAGTATGACTGATAAGAAGTGTAGCTCTTAGCTTCGGGGAAATATTTAAAAAGATGAACTACATTTTTAGTCTAGTTCTCTTTTGTCAATGAGTTCTAGAAGTTAAAGATTCATTAAGGGTTCATTGGTTTTATCACCAGCCATTACACTGTAGCAATAAGAAAGTATAGTTTGATGGATATCTGATTGTATCCTGTGTCTCCTAAGATTTTCTAAAGTTATTTTGTGTTCAAACACTTGAAGAGGATTTTATTACCCTTATTGCTCACTCAGATACCAAGCCTTGTGTATGGCATCAGTAGGCCAGAACTTGAGAAGAAATATTTGTCCTTGTTATCTCATATCTGAATTGTAATTATTGCTTTAAAGAGAATTACTGGAGAGAGGATCACTTCAGTAGTTTTTTTTTTTTTAAGATTTTTATTTATTTATTTTACAGAGTAATCACAGGTAGACACATGTAGGCAGAGAGCCTAATGTGGGGCTTGATCCCAGGACCCTGGGATCACGACCTGAGCCGAAGGCAGAGTCTTAACCCACTGAGCCACCCAGGCGCCCCCACTTGAGTAGATTTTTAGTTTGAATAGCATGTATTCCCATAGTATGTCCATTTGATATGTGGTGAATACAGGTGCTTATATGCAACTTCCTAAACTAAAGTCACCTCCAAGGAAGAGAAGGAAGGCCATTAGTTGCTATAATTGCATGAAGCTTTTATCTACTAATTTAGTTTGAACTGGTTTTAATCTCTTTGATGGGAACCTTGATAACTGATACTGAATATCTGTATGCTAATCTCAATGCTGCTGTTAGCAGTGGCTCCCCAGGCATTATACTCAGCATGAGAACATGAAGGCTGGGAAAGAAAGGTGAGGCAGACACCTTGTCTGAGGCCTGCTCTAGCCCCCTAAGTTATTTTATCCTAGTTTATGCTATTCAGGCCTGTGGATTTGAAATTTAGACATTAACCACACTTTAATAATCATCATTGGAGGTCTGTTTCTCCCAGAAGAGTGAGGGACATCCTATATCACCAGTGAATCTCTAGTTCTTAAGATAGCACCTGACATGTAGAGGCTTAGTAAATAATTGTGAATAAATACAGCTCAGAAATAGAATGGGTAATGTTTTCTGAATGGGTCTGAAGCTAAGGAAACAAGTTAATCCAGTAATTCAGATGTCAAAAATAAAGGTAAATTTGCACACTGGCAGTGGGACCTGGAGAAAGATTTCCAGAGCTAACATAGGGTATGATGACAATTCATATAAGATACTGCCAGTCTTGCTTTGGTCTTAGCAGTCTTTTCTAAAGTAAAAACCAAATCCTGTCACTTTTTTACAAGTTTTGTTGTCAGCAGTTTCATTGTTTATGTGAAGAACCTATCCAGAACTTTAACCTAAATTTCTTTAGCCTCAAATCCAGTGACCTTCACTTTTCATACTCCATTTAACAGCCCGTTTCCATGGCTATGTGTTGAAATGATCACAGGTTCAGAAGTAAGAGAGCTAAAGTTTCTTTTGCTACAAGAACAGCCTTATTAAGTATATTTGTCCCTCAACTATTCTATTATTTTTTTGAAGATTTTATTTATTTGATAGAGATCACAAGCAGGCAGGCAGAGAGTGAGAGGAGAAAGTAGGTTCCCCACCGAGCAGAGAGCCCGATGTGGAGCTCGACCCCAGGATCCTGAGACCATAACCTGAGCCAAAGGCAGAGGCTTTAACCCACTGAGCCACCCAGGGCCCCCTCATTTATTTTTTAAGATTTTATATATTTATTTGACAGATCACAAGTAGGCAGAGAGGAGGAAGCAGGCTCCCTGCTGAGCAGAGAGCCTGATGTGGGGCTGGATCCCAGGACCCTGAGATCATGACCTGAGCGGAAGGCAGAGGCTTTAACCCACTGAGCCAACCAGGTGCCCACCGTTGTTCTTTTAAAAAATAATAAAGATTTATTTGAGAGAGAGCATGAGTGGGAGGGGCAAAGAGAATCTAAAGCAGATTCCCTGCTGAGCATGAAGCCAAACACAGGGCTTAATCTCATGATCCAAGCCAAAACCTAGAGTTGGACGCTCAACCAACTGCATCACTTGGGTCCCCAAGATTTTATTTTTAATCTTAGCACCCAACCTGGGACTTGAACTAACAACTTGGAGATCAAGAGTTGCACACCCAATGGACTGAGCCAACCAGGCGCCCCAACCATTGCTTGCTCTTCTGTTTTCAAAACTAGTAAGCCTCACGGCCCTAGTTTCATCCTCTTTTCTGTATCCCTGTGGTTCATCTCAAGTCCAGTGGTTCTCAGCATAATCAAAATCATGGGGCTTTGTGATAAAGTGGATTCCTAGGTCCCAATGCCAAATACGCTTTAGTAGGTCCATACAGGGACCAGGAATTTTCACTTTTAACTTCTACTTGACATAGTAATTTCTGACGTGTGATCCCTGGGCTTAGCATCCGTCTCGCATAGGAACTTGCTAGAAATACAAATTCTGGGGTGTCTGGTGGCTCAGTTAAGTGCCTGCCTCCGGCTCAGGTCATGATCTTGGGGTCCTGGGATTTAGCCAGCACCAGGTCCTCTATTCAGTGGGGAGTCTGCTGCTCCCTCTGCCCCGCCCCCCACTTGGGTTCTTTGAAATAAAATACTAAAAAAAATACAAATTCTAGGCCCCCAAATAGGCCTACTGAGTCAAAATAAGAGGGTAGAGGCCAGTGATCTGTCTTAAGACCTCTTAAGTTTGACAGTAACTTTTAGATCAATCTAAAATGCAGATTCTGAATTGGTGGTACACACATCAGCTCTGTCCAGTGTGACTTTCTGACAAAGGAAATGTTCTACATCTTTAATGTCTGATAGAATAGCCAGTAGTCACATAGTTACCGAGAATCTGACATGCGGGTAATGTGACTAACATACTGAGATTTTAATTTTTCTAAATTCAAATAATTCCATGTATCTAGTGGTTGTCATAATGGCTAGAGTAGACTTAGGTGATTCTGATGCAGATTGTTCCTGGCCCATTCATTGATAAAATTTATTAATCAGATCTTACTAATGCTGTGGGGAAATCCCTCCAGTCATAAAGTCTAGAAGCTTATAAAGGAAAAGTTCATGAATCTGACATTAAACATTAACATAGGTCAGGGCACCTGGTTGGCTCAGTTGGTGGAGCATGTGACTCTTGGCCTC
Organism: Mustela nivalis; assembly: GCF_964662115.1. Taxonomy (NCBI): domain Eukaryota; kingdom Metazoa; phylum Chordata; class Mammalia; order Carnivora; family Mustelidae; genus Mustela; species Mustela nivalis. The sequence continues at coordinate 58,794 of NW_028134367.1, read as the reverse complement.
AGGGTTGTAAGTTTGAGCCTCACGTTGGGTGTAGAGATTACTTAAAAGTAAAATCTTAGACAGATGCTGGCAAGGATGCGGAGAAAAGGGAACCCTCCTACACTGTTGGTGGGAATGCAAGTTGGTGCAACCACTCTGGAAAACAGCATGGAGGTTCCTCAAAATGTTGAAAATAAAACTGCCCTATGACCCAGCAATTGCACTACTGGGTATTTACCCTAAAGATACAAACGTAGTGATCCGAAGGGGCATGTGCACCCAAATGTTTATAGCAGCAATGTCCACAATAGCCAAACTATGGAAAGAACCCAGATGTCCATCAACAGATGAATGGATAAAGAAGATGTGGTATATATACACAATGGAATACTATGCAGCCATAAAAAGAAATGAAATCTTGCCATTTGCGACGACACGGATGGAACTAGAGCATATCATGCTTAGTGAAATAAGTCAAGCGGAGAAAGACAACTATCATGATCTCCCTGATATGAGGAAGTGGTGATACAACATGGGGGGTTTAGGGGATAGGAGAAGAATAAATAAAACAAGATGGGATTGGGAGGGAGACAAACCATAAGTGACTCAATCTCACAAAACAAACTGAGGGTTGCTGGGGGGAGGGGGGTTGGGAGAAGGGTGGGGTTATGGACATTGGGGAGGGTATGTGCTATGGTGAGTGCAGTGAAGTGTGTAAACCTGGCAATTCACAGACCTGTACCCTGGGGGATAAAAATATATGATTTTTTTTTTTTAAAGATTTCATCCATTCATTTGATAGAGATCACAAGTAAGCAGAGAGGCAGGCAGAGAGAGAGGAAGGGAAGCAGCCCTGCCAAGCACAGAGCCTGATGTGGGGCTCGATCCCAGGACCCGGGGATCATGACCTGAGCCGAAGGCAGAGGCTTTAACACACTGAGCCACCTAGGCGCCCCTAAATTACACATTCTTAAGCATAATGTATAGTCATGATCAATAAAGTAAATGTACTGGGGCACCTGGCTGGTTCAGTCAGTAGAGCATGTGGCTCAATCTTGGGGTTGTAAATTTGATCCCCATGTTAGATGTAGAGATTACTAAAAAAAAAAATAAATTTGAGGGGCGCCTGGGTGGCTCAGTGGGTTAAAGCCTCTGCCTTCGGCTCAGGTCATGATCCCAGTTTCCTGGGATCGAGCCCCACATCAGGCTCTCTGCTTGGCAGGGAGCCTGCTTCCTCCTCTCTCTCTGCCTGCCTCTGCCAACTTGTGATCTCTGTCTGTGAAATAAATAAATAAAATCTTAAAAAAAAAAAAAAGGCAAAAAAAAAATTGAAAAAAGAAAACTGTTTTTTAGTGGAAGTGTGCTTCCACTGAGGTTTAAAAAAGTTCCAAAGGCATATCTATGTTCTCTGTATATGGAATAGATAGAAAGTGAATGGGGTATAAAGAGAACTTTCAGTGGTTATTTCTGGGAAGGAGGAGTGAGTCTTTGGGTTAGTGATACTGATGAAATGATTTATTCTTATCCTGTGTATCTAGAATGTATATGCATGTGTAAAGAAACAAAAACCAAAATTGTGGTCTTACAAGAGAAGATTGGATTTCTGAGCCAGAACTTTTTAAGGTTTGGTATTTGGGAATGAAATTTGGGGATGACTGAGGAGTTAAGATTCTTAAGTGAAATGTGAATGTAAAACTAAGTGGAATTAAGAAGCTAAAGAATTCTGAAACTACAGTAATGAATGGATTGTTTTCATGAATCTGGAATAACCCCAAGTGATAAGAAATGTAGAGACAAAGACATAGTCAACACCAGAGTACTGGAAAAATGTGGGGCATGGCCATTCTGGAAAGCAGTAAAACAAGTTGTTGGAAAATGCAGGTTTGTTTTTTTTTTAAGATTTTATTAATTCATTTGACAGAGATCACAAGTAGGCAGAGAGGCAGGCAGAGAGAGAGAGGAGGAAGCAGGCTCCCTGCCAAGCAGAGAGCCTGATTCGGGGCTCGATCCCAGGATCCTGGGATCATGACCTGAGCTGAAGACAGAGGCTGTCTTGACTTTAAAATGAGTAAGGTTTTCAGTCATAAATTATGCAATCATTTGAATTAATTTCAGGTAAGCAGCCAGATTAGGTCTTTGTGGTTCTTACTGTCCCATAAAAAGTAGTTTGTACTTCACATAAAATATTTACCTTAGTCTATCTGGGAATCAAGAATCATGAAATAGGACCAAAACATATCAGAACTCCAAAATAGATGACACTGTTCAGAAAGGCTTATTTCATTCCTAGCTAATCAAGTTCATTTACATTTATTTTAGTATGATTTACAAATTTAGCAGATTCTCTAGTTTTCACAACAGGACATAAACTTGTGAGGGTAATCATTGACAGTAAAAATAAATTAAAATTGAGCATAGTGGGGAAACAGCTCATCTACCTTAAAGTATTTAAGAATTAAGAAATACTGAAAGTATTTAGAATTGGAATGTGATTCAAAGATATTTAATGATAACCCAAATGTCCAAGAAAAAGTTAAATTACTTGATAATCTGCTAAGAGGACAAAGAAATGTGTGATACATTTGAGTAATCTGGAAACTTAGGAAAGTCTTTGACACCTAGGTTTAGTTATATGTACCGATGGTTAATAAAATTTTGGCAAAGACCAAAGCTGGTGATGCAAAATGAAAGGATCTTAACACTAAGTCAACAGTAAGTAAAATTACTAGCTAACACAAATACAGTACTAATAATGTGCCAGGGATTGTTCTAAATACTTCTTTCATTATTATTAATCTTAAGTCTCAAAACAATCCTCTGAGATTATTCCCATTTTATTATCTCTTTTATAGATGAGGAAAGTAATGTTCAGAGAATTTAACTTCCCGATGACATCTAGTAAGTAGCAAAAACAATTTTAACCTAGACAGTCTGGCTCCAGTGACAGTACTCTGAGGGCCATCTTGGCCTATTTACAGAAATTTCAACTCTAACAATTGAGGGAGGCTAATAAAATATATAGGACCCCGGGGCACCTGGGTGGCTCAGTGGGTTAAAGCCTCTGCCTTTGCTCAGGTCATGATCCCAGGGTCCTGAGATCGAGCCCCACATCGGGCTCTCTGCTTAGCAGGGAGCCTGCTTCATCCTCTCTCTCTCTGCCTGCTTCTCTGCCTACTTGTGATCTCTGTGAAATAAATAAATGAAATCTTAAAAAAAAAAAAATATATATATATATATATATATGGGACCCTATTAACTGGGATGCTGCCCAGCGAAATGGAAAGTGCATGGATCATAAATCAAAAATGTGTATCATGTCTTATGATGCAGCCCACTGAAATTATCTTTGATCCACCTTTGCCATGGGATGAATTCCTAGTTGTCAAACATTACTAATTGGTTCTTTTCAGTCCTTATTTTATTGGATATTTATTGTGATTGATGATATTGACCACTTTCTCAACATTCTCTTTCCTGATTATTTTTTTTATTTCCTGATTTTTTTTTTTAAGATTTATTAGAGAAAAAGTGGGGGACAGGGGAAGAGGGATACCAGGAATCTCCAGCTGACTCCCTTCTGAGTGCAGAACCTGACATGGGGCTTGGTCTCAAGACTGAGACCAGGACCTGAGCAGAAATCAAGAGTCAGATGCCCAACCAAAAGAGCCACCCAGGTGCACCGCCCCGCCCATGCCTTTTTTAAGATTTTTTTGTTTGTTGTTTTCCATTTTATAGATAGAGCAAGCTTGAGCAGGGGAGGGGCAGAGGGAGAAGGAGAGAATCCACAAGCAGATTCCCTGGCTGAGCACAGATCCAGTGGCAGGGCTTGATCCCAGAATCCTGAGATCATGCCTGAGCTGAAATCAAGAGTAGGCTGCTTAACTTGACTGAGCCACCCAGGTGCCCCTCTCTTTCCTGATTCTTCACATTATGGTCTCTGGTCTTACTCTTCTGTTGCTTCCTTTGCTGTTTCATTTTTTTCTACCAGCTCCATACATGTTGCTGTTTTCTTATATTGTTTCCATCTAATTTTAGGCAAGGTTACCATAGGCACCCCAAACTTAACATTCTCTTCCTATTTTCTCCTTTAATTTTTTGATAGCTCTACATGCCAAACAAAACTTTTTCACAATCATGCAGAAAGATGAGAACCTATGGGAGCTGGTGGGAGGAAGTCTAGGGAGGTAGTGCCATGATGAACCCTATATAGCCATGTTTGTTCTAATAGATTAAGGGTCTCTCCAACCCACTCCCAGATAACTTTGAATAAAATCAATACTATAGGAAAGGATGCCCTGGTCTTTCTGATTTTCCATAATCAAGGAACGTTTCCACACATCTACCTCAGCCGAGTCTCCACTTCCATCCAAAGCACTGAGATCTGGCTTTTGCTGATCTCTTTACTACCTTTTCTTTTTTCCTTCACCTCCAACCTTCCTCACCTGCAGTTAAACAAAAGGAGCATACAGTTTCATGCAAACGTGGGCTTGGAATAGTCTTTGTACTGTAGCCTAGGAATTATTCGGTTTCACAACAGGTATATCCATCTCTGTCACTTTGAGACAATTCTCCTACATCTCTAGGTGACTCAAGTTTATCCCCTCCTCCTTTCTGTACCCACTGTATCCTGTATTAATCAGGACCCATCTCACTTCACTGCATTGTTTTGTGTTTTTTTTTTTTTTTAAGATTTTATTTATTTATTTGACAGACAGAGATCACGAGTAGGCAGAGAAGCAGGCAGAGAGAGAGGAGGAAGCAGGCTCCCTGCTGAGCAGAAAGCCCCATGCGGGGCTTGATCCCAGGACTCTGGGATCATGACCCGAGCTGAAGGCAGAGGCTTTAACCCACCGAGCCACCCAGGAGCCCCTGTTTTGTGTTTTTAAGAGGGAGGTCCTGGGTGGCTCAGTCCATAGATCAACTGACTCCTGACCTCAAGATCATGAGTTCAAGCTTCACATTTTTTAACTTTATAAAATAATAAAATACAGGAGGTCCTAAGTCTTAATTATCTTTGTTTTCTCAATGCCCGGCACACATCTGTTAAATGACTGGGTTACATTAGCTTCCTACGTTGTACAGTTTTAAGTGGCATAGAGTGTCCACATTCCTGACTTCCGAAACTCCCTGGAAGCTTCCAATTCCACTACTGCGAAAGAATAACCGTGTTTTGAATCTAAAGACTCCTTCCTGACTTCCCCAAGGTCACCGTCAGTGGCGCTTCCCGACTCCACTACTACTCTAACCCCCACCCCTGAAACCGTCACTGAGCCCAAGGTCTTATCTAAGGTGAGAGCCCAAGGACGGCCAAAGACAGCCGGCATGCTTCACAACAGGAACTCGGCCCCTTTCGAAACGTAGTTCCGCCAAGTACTCTCTCCAACTGACATCCTTGTTGTCCAATTATGTTTCGAGGCTCTAAAGGTTGCAACTAACCTGACAATGTCCAATAAAAAAAAAGGAATTCAGATTGGCACCAACTTTGACCAATGGTTGAAAAGATCAACGATTATTAACCTATAGGAGCAGCACTGAAAGTGATATTCAGCAAATTCATCCAATGGACTTGGTTACTGCAGAGTAGGCCTCGCCCCAACGGCGGGGGAGCTGGTGACCTGGACTGCCGCAGCGCTCAGTCTCCACCCGGGCTCCGCCATGTTGGGTTTTGTGGGTCGTGTGGCCGCTACCTCGGCCTCCGGGGCCTTGAGGGGACTCGGCTCTTCAGCACCGCTACCCCAAGCCCAGGTCTTATTGCGGGCCACCCCGGCAGCGCTCCAGTCTGGTAAGTGCCTTCCTTTGCGAGTCGGGTTTGTTTCTGCCACGCAATGACCTTGAGCCGGAGGCCGATTGTCACTCGGGCCTAAGGTATTTCTAATGTTAGAAGGACGTCAGAGCTAGCGCCCTGCCCTCTAACGGCGGGAGAAGAAGAGTAGGTCGCCTATGGGAGCTTTCTTCGATCTAATTTATCTCATTTTGGAAAAGGGGCTCTCTGTGACGGAAAAGTGCGGGCAGGTGCATTGATATTACGTCAAATGGGGACACGGAGCTCTCGAATAATGGGGTTTGGGGAATGGGAATATCGTGTAGGTGCTTTCTCGGTTCCTGCGCGCCCCTCCCTCCGGGCTCGTCTTTGTTATAAGCGTGAGAATGCCGGTCGTAGGCCATGTTTACCAGTTCTTGTGGGTTAAGATGGGGCTTTCCATGACCATTAATTGACCTGACCCCATTTCTTCCAATATCTTGTCTGTTAGCTAGAGACTATGTCGCCCAAACATCTCCTTCGCCGAAAGCAGGCGCTGCCACCGGGCGCATCGTGGCGGTCATCGGTGCAGTGGTGGATGTCCAGTTTGATGAGGGCCTACCACCCATCCTAAATGCCCTGGAAGTGCAAGGCCGGGAGACCAGGCTGGTTTTGGAGGTGGCCCAGCATTTGGGTAAGTAGACTTTGTTAAGAATAGTAGTGGTTGTTTAGTCCAAATAACCCCCAAATCAGTCTGCCTTCTGTGATGATTTTATCAAGATGACTTTCGTTCTTCTGAGTGTGCTGAAGCCACATTTTAGGTACTGAGAAGGAGTCTTGGTTGATCTTAGGTCTTTTGTGCCAGCTGAACATTAAACGGGAAGCCTACTTGTCCTGCATAACTCTGCAATCCCTTCAACAGGTGAGAGTACAGTAAGGACTATTGCCATGGATGGTACAGAAGGCTTGGTTAGAGGCCAGAAAGTTCTGGATTCTGGTGCACCAATTAAAATTCCTGTTGGTCCTGAGACCTTGGGCAGAATCATGAACGTCATTGGAGAACCTATTGATGAGAGAGGTCCCATCAAAACCAAACAGTAAGTATCCCTTTTGCTGCATCTGCATGCAAAGGATCTGCTTTTTCTGCAGGGTTTTTTGTGTTTTTTTGTTTTTTGTTTTGTTTTGTTGTTGTTTGTTTGTTTGTTTTAGTAAGCTCTGCACCAGACCTGGCCCTTGAACTCAAAGGTCACATGCACTACTGACTGAGCCAGCCAAGGGCCCCTCTTTTAGTTTTGTACGTTAAGGCAACACCTTCTAGTGTAGCAAAATTTTCCTGCAGAGAATGCTCAGAATGCTGATATATTGTTATTAAAACCACAAATGTCGTTTCTGAAGAAAATTAAGGATGCAGAAGTTTTGATGTAAAAAAAAAAAAAAAAACCTGCTACTTAGGGCTCAAGTTGATTATTTGAGTTTTCATGCCAGTGGCTTTGGTTGTGGGGTTTCCAAAACTGTCAGGACAGTATTACCTATGGATATATGAAGAAGGGCTGGTAGGTTAGGGCACAGTAAAAGGAAAGTCTTTGTGACAGTTAAAGTTGTTAGGGATTGAGATTATTGTTTCCTGAGATGATTGAAGTGGAATCCCCTTTATTGCAGAATGTCAGGTGTGGTAGCACCTCCAGTGTGTGTGGAGTGTTACATAAGAGATGAGATTATGAGTAAAGGGTTAGACTTGAGAACTGAGAGGAACCTTTCAACAAGATCCTCTCTTTCTGCGTCTACAGATTTGCACCTATTCATGCTGAGGCTCCTGAGTTCATGGAGATGAGTGTTGAGCAGGAAATTCTGGTTACTGGTATCAAGGTTGTGGATCTGCTGGCTCCATACGCCAAGGGTGGCAAAATTGGTACGTTACTGGTGGTACATATTTTCCAAATCTAATGTGGGAAGAAAAATCTTACCATGTAATGAGTCGGTACTGGGATCTATCCTTCGCTGATGAGTTGCTTCTGACTTTCGTTCTTCTGAGTTTGCTGAAGCCAGATGCCATTCCTGAGAAGGGAAAAGATAGAAATCCGGTGTAATTTTTTTTTTTTTTTTCTTTAAGTTTTCTTATTTGGGAACACAGAACTCTAATTGTTTCTTTTCAACCTATTCCAGGGCTTTTTGGTGGTGCTGGAGTTGGCAAGACAGTACTGATCATGGAGTTAATCAATAATGTCGCCAAAGCCCATGGTGGTTACTCTGTGTTTGCTGGTGTTGGTGAGAGGACCCGTGAAGGCAATGACTTATATCATGAAATGATTGAGTCTGGTGTTATCAACTTAAAAGATGCTACCTCCAAGGTAAGTAGTGAGCTGATTTATGTTCACATAGTAGTAGTGCCAGGAAACCATTTTAGCTGACTGCATTACTAGCCGAAGCCATGTGTTACATTTTCATTTCATGTGTCCTTGGGCCTGTGAAGGAAATTCCTGTTAGTGTTTTCTCTGCAACTTGTAATACACTAAGGCATATTTTCTTTCTTCTTTAACATTACATTCCATTTCCAGACTTTTTAGGAGGTAGTCCCACCATTTGAAAGTTAATTTTGGGAGTTGGAGGTAATTAGATGTCTCAACCCTATTTTGTGCTTTTCACTTAGTTTTATTTTCTTCTGTTTTGGGAATTTTGCCTTAATAGGATAGGAAATTGTGTTATTTTGAACTACATCTCTAAAAGGGAAAAGACGTGCGGTAACCAAAATCTTGATGATTTCTGAGGAGGGTTTTTGGGTAGATTTCTTGGATTTGGGGACCTTGTATATACGGCTTCCATATCCTCTGCTGGGTTTTCTGATTGTGTATGGTTATTTAGGTAGCTCTGGTGTATGGTCAAATGAATGAGCCACCTGGTGCTCGCGCCCGGGTGGCTCTGACGGGACTGACGGTTGCTGAATACTTCAGAGACCAAGAGGGTCAAGACGTGCTGCTCTTTATTGATAACATCTTCCGCTTCACCCAGGCTGGCTCTGAGGTAAGAGAGAAGGCTTGAGAGGACTTGTTTTCATTTACCCTTTCCTTCTTTTTTTTTTTTTTTTAAAGATTTTTAAAAATTTATTTATTTGACAGAGAGATCACAGGTAGGTAGGCTGGCAGAGAGAGAGAGAGAGAGAGAGAGGGAAGCAGGCTCCCTGCTGAGCAGAGAGCCCGATGTGGGACTCGATCCCAGGACCCTGAGATCATGACCTGAGCCGAAGGCAGCGACTTAACCCACTGAGCCACCCAGGCGCCCTCATTTACCCTTTCTATGGGATGGTGCACATCAGGCTGAAGTTGTAGACACCTAACACCTTTGTTCTTCTTTCTCTCTTTTTTTAAGGTGTCTGCTTTATTGGGCAGAATCCCTTCTGCTGTGGGCTATCAGCCTACCCTGGCCACTGATATGGGTACCATGCAGGAAAGAATCACCACCACCAAGAAGGGATCTATTACCTCTGTACAGGTAAGAACAGTTAAGTGGATGAAAGTCTAATTTATATAAAGGTATATATAGAGAAGTTACTTATGTCTCAAGATTTTTTACCAGGTTAATGAGCTCTCTGAAATGATGTGTAAAACTCTATGTGAATGTTACAGAGACCCTAAAATGTGAAAAAATGGTCACTTAAAGTAGGAAGGCATACATGTGAACATAGATCACAAAAGTAGTGGTTTCCAGCTTGCAGAGTCTAAAGCTGCATGGAAACACATTAAATACATGAATACATATATTTTGTATATACACACACACGTAAATATTCACACATAGTAAAATTATCTTGAGTGTCTAAATAGTTGTAACTTTTCAGTGACTCTAGTGAACCATTATAGTCATGCAAGGTCTTTTGTTTTTAACTGAAAGTGTGGGTATCACTACAATAGTTAAAATGTAGGATGAAGAACAAAAGGAATGACAGTGAAAACTTTTTTATCACAGCTTGGAGGGACCAGATCATCTATAAGCTCACTCTACTAGTAGGGATGGTAAGAAGACTTTTTGAGGTGATTTCTTAAATGCTAAGATGGAATGAGATGATGAAGAGAGGTCAGAGAAGGGGGGGGGTGGCTTAAATTAGCTGGCTTCCTGCTGTTGCTTATGGGTTCTTCATTCACTTTAGGCTATCTATGTGCCTGCTGATGACTTGACTGACCCTGCCCCTGCCACTACCTTTGCCCATTTGGATGCTACCACTGTGCTGTCCCGTGCTATTGCTGAGTTGGGCATCTATCCAGCTGTAGATCCTCTGGATTCCACCTCTCGAATCATGGATCCCAACATTGTTGGAAGTGAGCATTACGATGTTGCTCGTGGGGTACAAAAGATCTTACAGGTGAGTATTGTAGGTGAGATTGGTGGCCATAAAGTCATTCAGTGGGTTTGGGGGGACTATATTAATAGCAGATCTTTCCCAGTGATTGTGTAATTTGCTTTGGAGTAAGGAAAGATGAGATAAGCAGGTGTTTTTTTTTTTTTTTTTTTTCTTTTTTAAGATTAATTTTTTATTTGAGAGAGAATGCGCATGAGGGGGAGGGAGAAACAGACTCCCTGATGAGCAGGGAGCCTGACGCTGCTCAGTCCCAGGACCCTGGGATCATAAGCCAAGCCAAAGACAGACATCCAACTGACAGAGCCATCTAGGTGCCCCAAGATTGGCAGATTCTATTAGAGAGTGTGAATGAGGTCTCTAGGGTTTCCAGGTATTTAGATTTGGAATCTTAATTTTTTCTAATGGCACCAGACAAGAAGTTGGTAGGGCAAAGCTTGGTGTGAATACAATGTGGTATTAATCCGTAGGTGTCTGTCCAGATTTTCAAAAATTGGGGTACCTGGCTGGCTCAGTCAGTAGAGCATCCAATTTTTGATAACCAGGATTGTGAAATCAAGCCCCACATTGGGCATGGAGCCTACTTAAAAAAAGAAAGATTCAGTCCTCTCTTGTCTTCTTATAGGACTACAAATCTCTCCAGGACATCATTGCCATCCTGGGTATGGATGAACTTTCTGAGGAAGACAAGTTGACTGTGTCCCGTGCACGGAAAATACAGCGTTTCTTGTCTCAGCCATTCCAGGTAGCTGAGGTTTTCACAGGTCATATGGGGAAGCTGGTGCCTCTGAAGGAGACCATCAAAGGATTCCAGCAGATTTTGGCAGGTGAGATTTTTGAGAATAAAGCTGAACGTAAAATGGCAGAGAAGCTGAAATCTCTGGAACGCTCATTGTTCTAAATTCCCATTCCAGCACCCATCAAGCAATATATAAGTATATTGTGCCTAGGTAAATATTTATTTATTTATTTATTTATTTTTAAGATTTTATTTATTTATTTGTCAGAGCGAGAGCGAGCATAGGCAGAGTGGAAGGCAGAATTAGAGGGAGAAGCAGGCTCCCTGCAGAGCAAGGAGCCAGATATGGGACTCGATCCCAGGACACTGGGATCATGACCTGAGCCGAAGGCAGCTGCTTAACCAACTGAGCCACCCAGGCGTCCCAGGATAAATAATTTTTTAAAATAAGCTATTTCCCATCAGTGTTTTTTGGAAATACTCTCTATTTACTTTAGAGAGTGAAACTTGGGTTACTTGTTTGTTGTCATTCAACATTTACTGAGGGTTTTCAGTCTTAGCTACTCTCTCTTTTTTTTTTTTAAAGAGGGAGTTACTTTATTTTTTTAAAAAAGATTTTGTTTATTTGACAGACAGACATGTAGGCAGAGAGGCAGGCAGAGAGAGAGGAGGAAGCAGGTTCCCTACTGAGCAGAGAGCCCGATGCGGGGCTCGATCCCAGGACCCTGAGATCATGATCTGAGCCGAAGGCAGACGCTTAACCCACTGAGCCACCCAGGCGCCCCTTAGCTACTCTTCTAAGTGAAATACAGGTCCTTATAAGGAAGGCATTACTACCCTGTTTTTTACAAATCGGGAATCTTAAAACACAGAATAGTTTAAAATAACCGGTCCTGAAACCTAGCCAAAGTAGAGAGCAAATAATTTGAATCCAGGTTATGTGGCTGGGACCATTTATTCTTGATCCATACTGTATCATGTCTTGTAAATTGGATTTGTAACAGAAGTTTGTTAAGATTTCTTGGATGACAAATTGATTACATTCTGACTGGTGGCCCCAAGGGGTGAAGAATAATATATACTGCAAAAAGTGTATCTTTCCACTTAAAACCGCTGTTTTTTTTTCCCCCCATATAGGTGAATATGACCATCTCCCAGAACAGGCCTTCTATATGGTGGGACCCATTGAAGAAGCTGTGGCAAAAGCTGATAAGCTGGCTGAAGAGCATTCATGAGGTCCTTTTGGCAAACTAAGCACTGGTGGTCCTCTGTGCTTTGCTTCTCCTTGCCCCTAATGCAGAAATCTCGGTTTGCTCTGTAGGCCACATGAGAGCCTTGTTTGAAGACATTGTGTTCTGTCTGAAGAGTATTTAAGGTTTCCAATAAAACGTACACCCCTCAGAACTGGTCTATTTTTCTTGGTCCTGACAACACAGCAAACACTGAATTTTAGAGTGGCCATAAGAAATAGTACAAAGTAGGCCACAGATGTTTGAATGGGGTCATCAAAAATGAAAAGCCATTGTCTTGATGGACAACTGTGGGTCTTACGAGGGGTTCCCTGTTGATATGATTTCAATAGTAGGGCCTCAGCTTTGGCCTTTTTATTTGTAGAGGCAGATTGTTTGCCTCTTGAATATTCTATATAGTCTTTTCCTGATTGGTTAAAAAGCAATAGGGATATTTTCAGAAGCATATTGGGCAAAAATGGGTCTACATTCTGAGAACTGCTATTCTAAGACAAAGCAGGGGTCAGTGAATTGAATGAATCCGATTTTTAGGAAATTATGCTGCTTCCGAAGGATGAATAACCTGCAAAAATGTAGTCAAAAGGCCCACCCCTCTGTCTTAAACTAGGCTTGCCTTTTTTTCTCCATACCCACCTCCCCCACCTTTTTTCAAAAAGTGTCTCTGACTTCTGTCTGCTGGTTGTTTTTTTCGGCAAGCTTAGAGCTGTGAATCCTTGAGGCAGTGTATGGTATAAAATAAACGTGAGGCCTATCCTGACCTCTGCTAAGATCCTTTAGGAAAGCTGGAGAGATTGAATCTTACAAGGAAAAGCAATCTCCAGGGTTTGTGGGGTTGGGCTTTTGAACTAAATGGGAGCTAGAGAATTTCCCCTTACTTCAGCCACAAAAGTGCAGGGTTAGGAGTGCTAAGAAGTACACCCGTTTCAGTGTGAAACAAATGCGTATTAAAAGTGCAAAGTCCTTTTGGGTTCCCTGTTAAACGTGGTCTTTCCCGAGTTTAGGGCCCATCTCCTACTGCCCTCTGGTGGTAGGACTGGAGGCTGCAAGAACTCTGATCTCACCATTTTGAAATCCATAAAGGCCATTTGCTGGGATGTGGTTCTTAGCTAATGACTGTTTACAAACCAGCTGGGGCTTTTGTCCTGAGGAGGAGCCTGCATCTATAGGCTCCACCCCTGAGGCATTCAAGTTGGGTCGTAGCAGGGCGGGGACAAACTGAGATCCCAATTCAGAGGCCCCTAGGGGCTGAAGGTTGGGGAGGGGCCTTGGGAGAGGTGCCAGGGGTGGAGCAGGGGCCTGTAAGTTTCCTCCCATCTGCCTCTGACGTCTTTGGCACTAGTCTCTCCAGTGTCATGATCTGGACAGAAGGTGGAGCCCCTGAGCCGACTGTGCCGGGTCTTTTGCTCCCAGAAAAACCTGGATTTGGGGAAATGCTGAGTTATGGGGGTGGGGGCATGTCCTCTAGGTCCTTATTCCAGTGGGTAAGAAAGAAGCTGGTGCAAAAAACCCCAGGATATAGGGGTCAGCCCTTTCTGCTTTGTTTTCCCATGTTACCCAGATGCAGACCTGGTAACTGATCCTTAAGGTCGTTTGTATCCTTCCATCCCCTCCCCCACACGTTTACGTGTCTCAGCATTCATCGAGAATCTTCTCCCTCTCACTGGCTGCAACTATTTATTTCCTTCCCCCTTTACCACTCTCTTCCACCACGCCTCTGGAGTGTCAACACAGATCTAACCTTCCTCCATATTTCTCCTGGTTCTGCCCTGTCCTCGCCTCCTCCTCCCTCTCCACCCAGAGAAAGCCCCGCCCTTCCCTCCTCCCTCCCCACCCCAGTCTGTCACACAGGGACATCACCCTACAGCAGTTCAGGCTGTGGTTCGCAGGAAGCATACATTGGCTTTTTGATTCGTGCTAGTTCCCAGCTCACAGTTTAGGAGGATCTAACACCAGCCTTCACGTGAAGGGGGAACCAAGGACAGAGAGGAGCTGGGTGGTCCCAGCTTTGGAGCCCTGCCAGCAGGACATGGGTAAGTATGAGGACCAGCCCCCGGGGAAGGCCTGAAGGATGTCTACCTCCCTCCCCGGCTGACTCAGCAGGGGTGGGGCCTAACCTTTGCTCTTTTGGGGGGTGAAGGAGGGGAAACGGGACCATAGGGGCACAGGGCTCAGGTGGTGAGTGTGCGGACCCAGGGATCGAGAGCACTGACTAGCGCCGGTTCCCAGGAAGAACCTGAGACTCTGCACCTTGCGGGGGGGGGGGCTCCCCCACCTCACCGTCCCACCCGACGCCCCAGCCCCTTGCGCCTCCCCTTTTAAGCTGCTAAGATTCAAGTAATATCTTACAGTATTCACTGCTGGCCTCCACCCCAAAAAGTAAAATCTACTTTTTGTTGCGTTGGAGGATTTCTAAGGTGCCTTTCCTTCCCTTATTTTCTCCCAGGCCTTTTAAGTCCCGGTCTTCTCTCCTCCCCCACCGCGACCCACCACCAGGTGGGGGCTGCACTGAGCAGCTGCTTCCTGTTGCCCCAGAGGTTGCTGCAAGGCTGGTGGTGGTTGGGGGAAAACTGAAGTAAAGCCGATTCTCACGGTCCCACAGCAGTCCCACTAGGGTTGCTCCTGGCGGCAACCCCCCTCCCCCCCGCCCCAGCTCCAGTCACTAACACTGAGAGGCAGGATTGAGGTTGAAAGGCCTAGGAGGTCTTTGCCCTCGTGGCTTCCTGATTCCAGAGGCTTTTAAACTTGGGTAGTGCTGGAGGAAGGCTGTGTCTTTCCACAGCTGTAGGGAATGGTGCCTTGTGGAGCTGAAAAACAGGGAACCTGTTCATCTAGCAGGGCCGCTCTGCATTACCCCAAGCAGCCGCGGCCTTCCTCCGGCACCCCCACTCCTCCTTGGCGTCCTTGGGATTCCCTCCCCGGCCTTCCTTTGTGAGGAGATCTTTGCAGGAGTCCCGAGATCGCGGTCGGAGCTCTCCCCAAGTCCTCCAGTTCGGACCCACCACCCTCCCCCTCTTAACCAGAGAAGTTTGTCTCTTCTTCCTGGGATCTCTTCTCTTCCTCCATCTGGGATCCTTCCTGGTTCTGGCCCCTAGGAGACGCCACCCGCTTTCTCCCTCCCCCCGCGGATTCTTCGCGACCGCCTTACCCAAGCGCTTGTCCCTACTCCAGTAGTTCCTGCCCCTTTAAGTGCTACCCCCCCCCCCCCGCGGCACCGCCGGCGGCCCAGGGCTTGGGGGGAGGAGGCGACGCCGCCACCCGGCTCGGGCCACCTGCGCCGCCGCCGCCCGCGGCCCGGCCCAGCTCGAGGTGAGGCTTGGCACCCCCTCCCGGTACAAGAGTCCCGGGGTAGGGCCGCTCCTGCAGTCCCCTGACCCGGGGATCCCCGCTGCCCGAGACTCGGGATCTGACTCTCCCCCTGCGGGAGCTGCCCTTCCTCTCTCCCTCGCACTATCTAACTCGCCCATTTCTCCCCTGTCCTCTGCGACCGGAATCCGGAGGCTTCTCACGCGTCTCCGCCAACCTCTCCCGAGTACCCTTCCTATCCTAGACCCAGGATCTCCCCCTCCCCCGCGCCCTCCTCGCCAGAAAAATCTCCCGCTGTCTGGGTTTCGCCTCCTCCCCTCTGGATCCAGAGCTTTCCCACGCCATCCTAACCTCCAATGGGAGGGGGAATAACCGCCACCCCGCTCCTCTGCCTTCTCTGTAGTAAGTAAGGGTTGGAGGTTTAGCATAGACTATAGTTACTTTCCGACCCTGCTACGCTTAGACCTTCAAGTTCAGCTAAGCCCTATCCAAAGCTTTTCTGTAGCTCTCACCCCACCCTACCTCTCTTGGAGTTTGGGGGTCTGACCTCAGCATCCATCAAGCAGCCGTGATGAGAAGGCCCTCTTCTTGGACCTGGGGTGGGCTGGTCCGGTTTAGAATGGGGGCAGGAGGGCACACCCAGAATCTCGAGATTCTTGGCTTAAGGGTCTGTTGGGAGATAGTGGGTGAGAGGCTGGAAATAAGCTTCTAAAGGTGTTGGGGTGGTGGGAGAAGAGAGGGAATCTTAACTTTCTCTGCTCAGATGCACAGGGAGTCCCCACTCTAAAAACTATGGGCTTGCTCCATCCGCCTCTAAGACGACCTTGGAGAAGCTCATTGGGGACTTGGAAACAGGTCTGTGGGTGACTTTGAGGGGACACACACCAACTTGGAGAGAAGAGGAGGAGGATTTATGGTTCTTTTGATGTGTTATAGGAGAATCTAGACTCCCCAACATATAGAGGGGAAGGAGACTGTTTTGCAGGAACCTGGAGAGGGAAGGGAGCAAGTTGGAATGGTTAGGGAGTTGAGGGCTATCTCCCTACTAGACCATATTAATACTATAAACCATTCAGCCAGAGAGGGCAGGGAAACTAATAATTACCTCACCTCTATTGGGGAATTCCCCCTTCCTCCAAGTCCAGCTGTGCCCCTAGCTCTGCCTCTTTTTTTCTTGTGCTTTCATCCTTCCCCCTCTCCGATCCTCCACTCCAGAATGAGGGGACAGGGTGTCTGGACTTGTTTCACACTCTGAGTCATGTTCCATGCCCTGGAAGATAGCTGGGTGGAGGAGAGGGGTGGTCGGCTGTGGTGTTGGGGTTGAATTCCAGGAGTATCTGGAAGGGGAGAGGGAGGTAAAGGGATACAAACGAATCCCCTTCTTTATCCCTTTCTTTCTTTCCCCTCCCAGCCCCAGCCATCTGGCTTCAGAGTGAAGCCAGGCACTATGGCAGCTGACCCCAGAGTCGGGGTGGTGCAGCAGAAACACAGGAAGGGTGAGAAAGGGGGAGCAGGTGCTAATTTCTCCCTTCTCATTTTCTTCATTACCTGCCCACCGGCCTGGCTTGAGAGAGGTTCTGAGTATTTCCTAGATATCCTCACAAGTTGCTGAAAAGATGACCATTTGCCCCTCTTCCCCTCCCTAGTAGCTTCCTAAAGGGCAATGGGGTGGGTGATTGGCCCCATCTGATGGCGCTGAGGAATGTTTGGGGACATACGGGGTCAGCCTGCCCTCTGTCGTCTGGACAGGGGTTGGGTGGGGAGAGCAACACAGCTGCTGCCTGGAGTGGCTTCTGACTAGAAGTAAATACCCAGCTGTTGGGCATATTGACACCCCACCCTCATCCTTGCTGAAAGAACAAGGAAGATCTCTGATTAGATGGGATGAGGAGGGGGTCTTCTTCAGGGAAAGGTAATTGAAGTCTTTCTGCACCAGATGGGAAGAATGGATCCTGCCCCACTTTCATTTCTAATCGCAGGTGGCCCTCCTATCCAACATCCCTCTTCCCTACCGCTCCCGGCTGGGATAGTCCTAGAGGTTGCCCTGGAGACTTGGCCTGGGGCTCGGAAGGGGTGGGGGCAGCCAGTGGGGCACAGGAGTAACCGGCTCTTCCGGAGCGTAGTGGAGCCAGCGGGTGGGTGTGTGTGGGTGTGTGGTGGGGGGAAAGGGCGTGGCCACACCCGTCTGACTGGCGCAGGCTCCTCCCCTCCCTCCTGTCTCTGACTGGCCAGCTCTACGATTGGGGGCGGGAGATAGGAAGATTCTCCCTCATCTGCCCTGGAAAAGGGAAGAGGAAAAAAAAGATAACTAGCTCTCTTCCCCAGCTCTTTAGGAAGCCACTTCCAATCCCTGAGCTCTAGTCATCTAGTTTTATTATTTATTATTTTTTATTTTGGAGAAGGTGGGGAATTCCTTAGCTGATATTTGCTGGATCCCTTTCTCCCGAAGGAAGGATCCCTATCCCCCCTATCCCCTGAGTTGTGGCCCCCACTTAACTCAGGAACTTAAGGTCATCATGCTGTTAGTGTCTTTCTTTCTTTCTTTCTTTTTCTTTATTTCTTTACTTCCAGTCGTGACCTATAAATCTATTACTTAGTCAGGGAGGACTGAACGGTTTTGATTTCTACCTGTCTACTCCTTCCCCCTGGTAATCTACTTTTCTCCGGAACAGGAGAGAAACCCTTCTAACCCTCTTAGCCTCTTTCTTCTAGCCTCCACACACTAAAGCTTTGCTAAAGCTCACTTCGTTATTAGCTTCTCTGAGCCATTTGTAGTGGGGAGTAGAGTTTGTTCCCAAAATTGAGGAAGAGCCCACTCATCTGTGGAGTAAGGAAATCCAATCCAGACTGATATATTTGGCCTTGCCTTGCCCTGTCCCCATCCAGTTTTCAGATTTTCTTCCTCTCCAGACCCTGAGGGAAAGGTATTTGTTGACCCTTCAACCTGCCAGTTTCATTATCCACACTCTGTTCCTCTTCCAGAATATTCAGCAGCCTGAGTTTTGCAATTGTTTGTAGAACTGCATTGCATTGAATAGGAATTATCTTGAAGCCTGCAAAGTTTGTTGAGTTATAAACCTGGTTTCTGGTCAAATTTTATCCACTGTTTGACCATGAATGAGTTTGTTAACTTCTCTGGGCCTTAATTCATCTGCCATATAAGAGCAGGTTGAGCTAGAAATTCTCTAAATTCTAACATATGACACTTTTCCATCCTGGGACCCCGCAGTTGACATTTTAGATGAGAGCCAAACTCTAGTTCCCTGCTAGTTCTTTCCTGTTCTCAGGTTTCACACAGTCATATGGCCCTATCAAAAAAAGTACTGGGGTTATAGAATAGGTGGACATTTGGGGCATCTTATTTGCAGTGTCAGTTTTCTGGCTCACCTCCTGCCACTCTGACCAGGTTTAGGCTAGGTTCAGGTCTTCCTTGACTGGTTCCAGAGCTGAGTTTCTTTTTTCTATGCACAGGAATCTTCCCGACCCCCAGAACCCTGCAGATGTCGCTGGGAAAGTGGTGATCCAGGCAGAACGAGGCTGCCTCCACCGGACAGAGGTGAGTAGGCAGCAGATGCTGCAGGTTTTTGCCTTTCCCCACCGCTTTATTAGGACTGGACTTTCCTGACTAACCTTTCCGCTTTGGCACTTCCACTTTTCAACTACCCAGCCTGGGAAATAACTGCCCTTGAAAATTCACCTCCACCTCCCTCCAGGGGAATGGCACATGCCTTGGTCCTAAAATTTTGGTCTAGTCTTTAAGGTTAACCTTTGGGATCATGGCACGCCTTTCAGTTTGCTCTGTGTGAAACAGGACTACCGCCCACAATGAGACTCTAGGCAGAGGGAGCTGTCGGGTAGTCTGGCGGCGCTAGGACCCAGATCCGGGTCGGGGAGCGAAGGTGACGGGCACTAGGACCCGGCGATGGAGGCCGAGGAGGGCGGCTCTCTCTCGGCCGCAGCTTCCCCGCCCCCTCCGGCTTCGGCTCACTCCTCCCCCGCCGGCCATGTTGGCTCCGCTCGGGCCCCGCGGTTGAGCCGCGTCCCCCTCCCCCCTCCCGGACCCCAGACCCCCTCCCCCGCGGCCCCCTCCCCTCCTGGCGCCCGGAGCGCGGCCATGTGAACCGCCCGTCCCCCGGGGAGAGACAAGCCCCGAGCCGGGCTGGACGCCGCCGCCTCAGGTCTGTTGGGTCTGTGGCTGGGGGCCTGAGGGGAGGGAGCCCCGCTTTCATCTGAGGCTTCCCTCAGGGAACAGAGGCTCCGGTGCTGCCAGGAGCCTTGCTGTGGGCGAGAAGCTGACTCGAGCTTATTTCCTGTTAGGACCCAGCCTGGGGCGGGGGTCTCCCTGCCCAAGGGACTGGAGGAGAAGGGGGCTGGCGGGTCTGCTGAAGACCCGGGCTGGGGCGGCGGGGGCGGGAGGAGCTGTGAAGGCTCCCGGCGACGACGACGACGACGGCGGCGGCGGCGGCGACGACGACGAGGAGGAGGCGGAGAAGCCGCCTGCTTGGTGATGACTCCTGTGGGGGACTCGGATGGAATCCCCGGGAGGGGCTCCACCTCCTCGGGTGGGGGTGGGGACTGCCCGAGTGCGACGGGTGGGTGAGGGGGTTCCCTGGGCGGGTTAGACACTCCGTTTGTAGGGATTGGGGCGTTTTGGCAGCGGCTGGTGGAGGTTAGAAAGGGTTTCCAGGGGTCTCAGGGTCTCTCCCTCGGTGAGGGGTGCACGTTCTCTTGAGCGTGGCAAGCTGGAGAGGGCCTTGCTGGAACGGTGCTGTGCTTAGCTTGGGGCCCTCAGAGTCCCAGGAGTCTCCCACTCCAGGGAGGGGGGTTGATACTGAGGTGCCTGAGCTGGGCTTTTAGGAAGGGAAGAATAAAGAGGGATCTCCTTGGCAGGGGATCCCTCACTAAGGGGATCCCCATTTCCGTGGCAGAAAAGATGATCCGGTATCATCCCTTTCTTTGCTGATGTACCCAATTTTCAGAGGAAAGGCAATGCCAATAACAGACGTCCTTTGTAGGATTTATTGGAGTGCGAGATTTGCATCCTTCGGGGGGCGATGGGGGGGTAGCTTCCACCTCCATCTGTACACAAACAGCCCCTCCCCCAAGCCTCCTGCAGGAAGTGGCCGGGAAATGGCAGCTGTGCGTTTGCTGCTGCGTCTCTTGTTGTTTTGAAATGTCCATTTTAATCAGATTTAGTTTCATTTTCTGAGGCCTTCTGGGCGAGCTTGGATCCTGCCAACCATGTGGTCTTGGGAGTCTTTTTGTAGGACTTTTTTGGGGGGGGGGGGTAAACTTCATTTGTCAACTGGAAGTGTAGTCACTGCAGTTGACTCACTGAATTCCGGTCTACCTCCCCGCTCCCCTCCCACTCCAGAGCATCTCTGCCTCCCTGTCTGGATTTTTTTTTTCCTTGAGCTAGAGGTCATAGAGAAGCAAACTCAGTCATCCACCAGCACCGCTGCACTTTTCAGTGCTAGTGATGCAAATTCTCTGAGCATAGAGAGCTTCCAGGAAGACTTGGGATCTTTTGTGGCACTAGAGTGACTTTTTAGGGTCCTGTTTAATATATTCTTAAATATAACTTTTTGTATTGCAGAGCACCTTGTCAGGTGAGCTTTTGCGGTGAAGAAGGGTACATTCTGAGAAGTGAAAGAAGAATGGAATTTATGTGTTGGGGTAGGAACTGAGTGAAGGTGATGGGCTTATTCCTTACTGGTGATTCTAGCCTAAGGATAGTCCCTGTGGGAAGGCTGTTAGTTGATGTAGGGTGCTGAAGGGTTTACCTTCTGTAGAACCAGCTAATAAGGAGAGTTAGCTGTCATGTGACTTCATCTTCAATCCATAAAAGACATTTTGTCTCTTGTTACCTTTCTTGGAGAGTGGTGAGCTTTTTTTCCCTCTGTGCTGCACAGAGTCATGTGTCCAGATTTTCTCTTTTCTCTGGCCTGATAACTGCAGAAGATTTATACTATAGCATATAGTGATGGACTGTTTGTACTGTGTCCTCAGGCACTTTGTTAGACACTGGGTTTGGTTAGAGGAGTTGGCAACAGGATTTTATATTTTAAGAAATGACCTATTAAGATCATTTGGACTATCCTAAAAACTGCTTAAGGCTGGCATTTAGATAATCTTTTCAGTATTTTCTGGTCCCACCTGAATTATAGGTTCCTAGATGAGAGATCCAGGTAGGAATAGATGGATGTATGATTATGTGACAGCAGCATCATCACAGTTAAGAGAGCATTATTGCTCTTTTCAGTGGAGCTGTTGGGGTTGATATTATGGAAATAATAAAAACAAGTTTAGTGTCATTGTCCTTTTTCTTGTCTCTTCTTGACTGGTTGGTTCTTTTGAATTGCTTTCTGATGGGGTTGATTCGACGCTGATTTTTGGGACCTGACAGAATAGTAGATTGGTTTTCCCTGTTCCTCAACACGTAAGAAAGTGAAGGAAGGAAAAGGACCACTCCCAAGGAATTAGAAATTGATTTTGTTAAAGTAGATTTGACTTATTTGATACATGATTAATCAGAAAGCTGAATGAAGCTAATTTTTCTGTGTCCTTTTTGTAAACTAGATGCATTTTTCTTTCAAAGCAGTGGATTTCTGAATATTGTTTTGTTTGTTTTTGTTTCCTTTGTAAAGGAAAAAATTTTGAGGTGTGGAGTCAACTATGCAGGTTGACCTCAGAGGCAGCCAGAAATCTAGAATGCCCTGAGAGTCTCGTCTTGCAGTCTTGTGGTTCTGGAATCAGGTGGGAATCAGGTGTTGCCAAGAGAGAAGCAAGGCTTGTCAGGGTGACTGTGTCTTGCTACCATTGACCTTTCTGATTACCTCTGAAGAGGTTTGCTACATTCTTTTACTGTTAAACTGTGTAGAAGTTATCCTATAATTGGTATGATGTTTGATGTTGTTTCTTGTGTGTACAGTAAAGCAGTATTGCCAGAGTTTTTATGTCTTATGATATAAAGTGAAGTATAAAACTCAGAAAGTATTCCTGGGGCATATAATCTTCCTAATTTGTTTCTTGAGATAGGGATGTCTTCATATACCCCATAGCCCAAGATTAATACTTTATCAGCATTGTTGCATATGGGTCAGAGGACTCTAAAATAATTTCTTTACCCACCGTGGGGTTTGAATTTAGGACTTAGAGATTGAGAGTCGCATGCTCTACTGAGCTAGCCAGGTGCCTACAGAAGGACTTTTTTTTTTTTTTTTTTAAACCAGGTTGTTGGTCTGTATCCTTTTGAAATTTATGAAATTCTGCAAAATAGAAAACCTATCTTTGAAGAGCTCTGGAGATTGTTCTTAGATTGGGTCACTGGCAGTAAAAGTAGTATTGTGTTAATATGTTAATGTTTTATCCTTCTAGTTACAGAGAATAATTAAGAGGGCATTTTACAAACAAAGGATGATCTAACTTTATCAAAAATTCATAAAAAAACTAAGACATGAGGGTTCTTCTTTTTTTTTTTTTTTGTAAGAGATTTTATTTATTTATTTGACACAGACAGAGATCACAAGTAGGTGGGGTGGGGGGGGAAGCAGGCTCCCCACCCAGCAGAGTCCAATGTGGGGCTTGGGGCTTGATCCCGGGACCCTGAGATAATGACCAGAGCCAAAGGCAGCCGATCAAACGAATGAGCCACTCAGGCGCTCTGACATGAAAGGTGGTCTCACTGCTTTTGGTGTCCTTGGGTTGGACTTTCCATGACCTATCTCACTAAAGGGGATTCTTAACCTGCCTGCTCAGCTTAGGTTTTTGTTTTTTTGTTTTTTTGTTTTTGTTTTTGTGGGGGTGGGGTGGGATGGGTTATCTTCTTCAAGGAAAGGGTTGAGTCCTTAACTGTTAGAACTGAAATTCTGAGAAACGAATAACCTTGTTACAACCTCTGGAATGTAGCTTTTACTGTCCTATTATTTCAGAGGCATTTCCATTCTTCTGACAGTGAAGTGACTAGCGAGAACTGTGGCAGAAAACCTAATCTAGATCATCATATATCCTTTTGGGTACATGTTGGATAAAATCATATATATCATATATATCCTTTTGGATATATGTTGGAGAAAATAGCCAACAAATATTTTAAAACCTACTATGTACCTTGAGTGTTTTTTTGTTTTTTTTTTTAAGATTTTATTTATTTATTTGAGAGAGAGACTATGAGAGCAAGCATGAGAGGAGAAGGTCAGAGGGAGAAACTGACTCCCCGTGGAGCTGGGAGCCTGATGGGGTACTTGATGGGACTCTGGGATGATGACCCCAGCTGAAGGCAGTTGCTTAACCAACTGAGCCACCCAGCACCCAGGCACCCTGAGTGTTTAGTTAAATCAAGCAAAACATTTTACTATTTAGAGCTCAAATTTACTGCCCTTTACATTCTCAGTACTTCCCAATTTCTAGGCCTTGTTTTCTGTAGGGGACAAGATTTGGGGCCTCTCTTCCCTCTAGAAATTGTTACCTCTGAAAAATGAGACTGAGTTTTTGGGTTCTCTGAGCAAAAACCACAACCTTTATTAGATGAGTAAGCTGGCAGTGGCAGAAAAGATAGATTTCTTCATTCATTTGTCCAATCTGTGGGTTCAACCAGTATTTCCTTTGGTTCTTTTATGTATTTTGCACTAAATTAGGTGCTGGACATACAATGGTAAAACTTAATATCCAACTGGTGCTGTAGAACCTGCATGGTTTGGAAGAAATAAAGATGGAGAACAATCATCTTTGTGTTCTGAGCAGCCTAAACATGGCAGTTGCCTTTGAGTTGCCCCCCTTAATATATGTAGTCTTTTTTTTTTTTCATTCTCCTGCCTCATTTCCCTGACTGTGAAAGGGGGTTAAAAAGAAAGCACATTTTGAGAGAATGAGCCTCAGTCCATACATGCTGTAGTCTTGAGTCAGAGTTCTTCCAAGGGCAGATTGTTACCAGGGCTGTCAGAATGGACTGAAGAAGACATGGGTTGGCATTTTGAACTCTGAATTGGTGGAGGAAGGCTGCTTAGCCAGGAAGGGATTTTTAGATACAAAATTCAGAACATCTTTGTATCTCCCTCAGGGTGTGGAGGTAGGAATTGGGGAATGGGGCAGCTTTTGTATTATAGCAAGATTTTTCACCTTTAGCACTAATGATATCTTGAGCCAGACGATTCTTTCTTGTGATGGGCTATCTTGTGTATTGCAGGATCATTAGAAGCATCTCTGGCTTCTTACTAGAAGCCAGTAGTGTATACCTTTCAACATTACTAAATGTTCCCAGAGGCAAAATCACTCTTGGTTAGGAACCACTGTATTAGAGTATGGTTCATGAATCCAGAGATGAGTAAAGTTGAGAAAGATCCCTTTATAACATTCAGTGTTATGGAGCTAAAACACAGTGGGATGATATATTTACTATACAGTAAAATTTGCGTTTCCTGTTTAATAAAGATAAACATTTGAAAGCTCTCCCCACCTCTTTCCTCCCTCCTCCCAAGTTTAGGAACCTCTCTGTTTTTGGAACTTTGTTATATGCTATATGGGAAGAATGAACCAAAGAGCTGCAGATACTGCCAAAGTTTCTAGCTGGATGTGTGTCTTGTCTTTCTTGGGTAGCCTCAGAAATCTGAGTGGTAGGATTGGCCAGGGCACCTGCAGTGGTGTTGAAATTTGTAATATTTATTTCAAACACTTTGTGCATTGTCAGCCTTTTTGTGTTAAAATCACGTCACAGGGCCACAGAGTAAGTAGCTCTTCAATTGGGACTAAGAAAAACAGCCTTATTTGGCCATGTGGCAAGGGCTTAATTGCTTCAAGCTCAAGGAGCAATGTCCCTTAATTCTTACAAATGAAACATAGTCTCTTCGGAGATCCATTTACACACAACCGGGACTGGGCTGGGTACTGGCCTGATTGTACTTCCTGGTTATGAGAGCTGTCTGCTATTCTGGGGGTTGGGCGCTGACTGATTTCTTTTTTCTTTTGGCCAAAATCCTATTAGTTCAAAGGAAGATAGTCTCCTTTGCTTTACCTGTTCTCCTTAGTAGGAGGGAGGGCATAGATGGGAGGTCATAATTTACCTTCAGGCATTATTGTGAAAAGCATCTTGGGTAGGAAGGTGAAAATGAAATAACCCTGAGTTTATTGCTTAGAAGAGGTGTCCACATTTTTACATTGCTGTAAGTGTGATCCCATAGTTAAGTGACATCTGAAATTGAGTCAAGTGTAAGGAAGTGTGGCTGTTGGGACCATTACTCCTAGTTTTGTAGTACTGCTAATGGTTTTGGGTTTTGTGTGTTTTTGGTGGTGTTTGTTTGTTCTTAAAAAGACTTATTTATTTATTTATTTGACAGACAGAGATCTCAAGTAGGCAGAGAGGCAGGCAGAGAGAGGGGAAAGCAGGTTCCCTGCTGAGCAGAGAGCCCTATGTGGGGCTCGACCCCAGGGATCATGACCTGAGCGGAAGACAGGGGCTTTAACCCACTGAGCCACCCAGGCGCCCCTGGTGGTGTTTTTTAAGATTTTATTTATTTATTTGAGACCGAGACAGCAGGGGATGGGGAGGCAGAGGGAGAGAGAAAATCTCAAGCCGACTCTGCTCTGAGTGCCGCTTGGGGCTCAATCCCATGATGCTCACATCATGACCTGAGCCAAAATTGAGAGTCAGATGCTTAACCGACTGAGCCACCCAGGTGCCCCCAGTAATGGTTTTAAATTATATTTTTATCTTTGGGGTCTGGTTATCTTTCTATCTAAAAGGTAAAAATTTTAATGAAAAATTTTTCTAATGATGAAACTGAGGCTCAGCAATGTTAAGTAACTTGTCCAGGGTCACACAGCTAATGGTAGTAGACCTGAGATTTGAACGTAGAGCCCACTATGTTGTGCTGTTTTCACTGTACAGCACAAAGAGTATTTTATATTTCTTGGAAGCTTTTTGTAAATGAAGTGATTGTGGTTCTGATGACCCTTCAGTAGAGGCTAGTGGGGAAACAGACCTCAGGCACTAGATAACTTCCCATTTCTTTTACTTATCTGATTTCTGGGAGCCATCCATTTATTCTTATTAGTATGTAATTTATGAGACCAGAAATGCTGTGCTTTCCTGGAGTAGCAGAGAGGAGATCATCACTAGTTTCCTTACAGATTCAAATAGAAAATGGAAGAATGAACTGTGGCCTATAATTGAGTGGAAAGATATAGTTTGGGGGCGCCTGTGTGGCTCAGTGGGTTAAAGCCTCTGCCTTCACCTTGAGTCATGATCTCAGGGTCCTGGGATCGAGCCCTGCATCGGGCTCTCTGCCCAGTGGGAGCCTGCTTCCTCCTCTCTCTCTCTGCCTGCCTCTCTGCCTACTTGTGATCTCTGTCAGATAAATAAATAAAATCTAAAAAAAAAAAAAAAAAAGATATAGTTTGGTGCACATAGGACAGAAGGTGTATATGTCACACACATTGGAGGTGTGGCTGTGCATAAAACTGGGGGAGGAAGTGGTGGAGATCAGATGGAATGGGCTCTCCAGGAATAGCATTTCTAGGACTTCCGAAATGAATAACTGCATGTCCTCTTTACTTTGTGGTGTAAGCTTTGGAAGAAACCTAACCTAAGGGATTAGGGAATGAACTTTCCTCTTGGGTGTCTTTAATTTCAGAAGCTTATCATACCATGATGCTTATTTTTCGGACCCCTTATTACTGAGGAGTGGCCCTTGTAGGAAAATCCTTGGGGATCCTGAGGTCTTTGTAGAAGCCAGTTTCTTTGATGCACAGCAGGTTTAGCTCCGTTGCATATTTTAGAGTGAAGATGGGAAATCAGTCGATCCTAAATACTTATTCCCCTATGTCAACAAAATATGAATTGTTTTTTATTATTATTTTTTTAATATTAGTTAAAATTGGTAAAGGTAGAGATAGGGTATTTAGCCTAGAAAATCTTAACAGCCATCATATCATAAATACAGGGTTTATATTTTATGTTCAGGACACCTAATGGTGTTTGATTTGCATTACCTAGTATATTTAGGAACATGAGTCTTTTTTTTTTTTTTTTAAAGATTTTATTTATTTATTTGACAGAGAGCAGAGAGCCAGATGTAGGGCTTGATCCCAGGATGCTGAGATCATGACCTGAGCTGAAGGCAGAGGCTTTAACCCACTGAGCCACCCAAGTGCCCCAGGAACATGAGTTTTAACAAACCTTGGGCAGTGGTCATATATGTTCATAATCTATTTATTTAATTATTTTTAAAAGATTTTATTTATTTGAGAGAGTGAGCAAGAGAGAGAGCACATGTGGTATGTCGGGGGAAGGCAGAGGGAGAAGAAGCAGGCTCCCCACTGAACAGAGAGCCCAATGTAGGGCTTGATCCCAGGACCCCGAGATCATGACCTGAGCCCAAGGCAGACGTTTTATGGGCTGAGCCACCCAGGTGTCCCAGTACATCATAAGTTTCTGATTGATACGTCAGATTTCACCAATAATTCTTGCTTCTGCTTCCTTTGTTTCTTCCCTTTTATCTTTATCAACTACATTCTGATCCAGGACTTCATTTCTTCTCATTTCTAGTACTATATCACCTCATATTCAGGACAGGGCAAAAAGCTTTTTAACTGTACTACCCTTCCAAGGAGCCACTGCCCTTTACAAATGTAAGATGTCCAGCTATTTTCTCTGTGACACTTTACTTTTAAGCTATAAAACCAAAACACTAGGAAGTAACCATAATAGGTATAACAGTAATGTTCCTTGGGAAACTCTGTAGTCAGTTTTCCAGCTCTGACATGTTTCTGAGTTGTGTTCTTAGAAAATCATGAAAAAGAATAGAAGAGTTGCCAGATGACTTGAGTTTTGCCATTATGGTCACTTTTCCTAAATGTGTTCTTTTCAGATCTCTTTGCTAAGATACCTTCTTCAGATGCCTAGGGCTATGGATAGGATAACATGGAAATTATTTAACTCAAGTATAATAATAAAACAAAGCAGCATATGTATCAGATATGCTTTTTCTGCCAACACCCTGATCTCCATGGCTTCCTATCAAAAAGATGACATCGAGAACCTTCTGTGGTCCCTGGGAGTGGGACTCTGGCCTTACCTTGAGGGGAGGGAAGACAAAAGGATGCAAAGTTTAAATGTTATAATAGAGGGTTAATAATATCATATCTAACATAGAGGGATAACCTGGACTGGAAATTAAGAGTGTGGGGTTTACACAGGGGGAAGATTATTCCATGCTGTAGGGTCATTGCCCAGGTTAGAGATATATTTCCTCCTCCTCTTCTCTTTTTTTCAACCTGTACTTCCCGAAACATCTCTCCTCCTCCCCCCAGTACATAGGTAGGAGAAGGGTAAGTAGATGGAGGGGAGGGGGCATTCCCTGTAGAAGATTCCAGGTGATATAACCTTGTTTAACCGCCAGTATTTTTTTTTTCCCCTCTCTCTTCCCTCCTACAGAAATGGAGGCAAACGACCATTTTAACTTTACTGGCCTTCCCCCTGCACCTGCTGCCTCAGGACTGAAACCCTCTCCCTCCTCAGGGGAGGGCCTCTACACTAACGGGTCTCCCATGAACTTCCCCCAGCAAGGGAAAAGTGAGTGTGAGGGCCACATGGCCTGGGGAGGGAGTGGGCATCATTCCTTTAGAGCAGGTTGATGGGACAAGATTTGGCTCCTCTCTGGTCTAGCTACCTCACAACAGCTCTTTTTCTTGCTAGGTGGGGAGGGAGGAAGTAAATCCTCAGAACTTCAGCTGCTGGAGAGAAAGCAAGTTTCTAAGAACAGGTTCTAGGGGTTTATGGAAAAAGCACTCTTAGTCTTGACTTAGGTTGGAAGGGGTTAGGAAAACATACTGGCTTTTTCATCTTGGCCTGCTCTTCTGTCACCCCTGTTCCCTGGCTCCTGCCAGAGAATGGTGAGATAGCCACTGCTTCCAATAATGACTTCTGGACCTGTGAGAGAGATAAAGGTCCAGCCCTCTGAGAAGCTGTTTTTAAAGGTTAGAGATCTAGGATTGGGGGTGGAGGGATTGGGTGAAGGTTGGGATGTGTTTGCCTTTTAGTTTGTGTAATAGAGAAGAGGGTAGATACTTGAAGTCTGTGCCACCCCTGTCCTTGAGAGTAGAAGAGCAGAAGATAGGGAAAGAGTTTTAATGCTTACCTAGTTCCCTAGAGAGAAACATCTATAATTCCAGACGGAAGTGTTGCTGCCAGGATCAGGTCTTTTCCTGGATTTGGCTTATCAGTTGCTCTGTACATAGTTCTGCCAAGTACTTCTCTAATCTTGCCCGGATTTCAGGTACTTTGTTTGGAAGCAGAGAGAAGCCCAAATGCTTCCCACTTCCCTCCGGCAGAAAAATACTGCCATAGCCTTATCCTTAACCACCTCTCCCTTCTGTTCTCTCTAAGGGGGTTGCAGATAGATAGAAGTGCCTTTATTTCACTGTGGACCCCCTCCCCATCAGTTTCTTTTGTATCTTAGTTCCTTTTATTTGAATTGTTCTCCAGTCCAGAGGTTACCATTGGTGTTGAGAACTGAAGTCTGTAGTACTGACCATGCAGTCATTTTCCCCCTGCAATATTACCCTCCAGTTTCTATGCGGAGGGGCCAAGCCCAGCCTTCTGAGTTGGGATCTTGCCGCTGTGGTGACTGCAGATTCTATTCTTAGCCCAGCACAAAGTGCTGGATCTGCATGTGCCAGTGAGGTGGAGGCTGTCCCTTCTGGTGCCACGGCGGGGCCAAACGGGCTCTGGGGTAAGGGGGTCCTGGAGAATTCAGTCATGCCACTCCAAGGGAAGAATTCCTCTAGGGAATGAGGGTGGAGAAGAGTGCAAGTCACTATAGGGAGTCTGCAAGCAGCTTCATTTAAAAAAATTAAAAGCCCTGAGCATCAGCAGCAGCCAGCACTCTGCTGGTCGCTCCTGTGGTAGGCCAGGAGAGCTCCCCAGCCCCCTACTCAGCAGCCTCAGAAGCAGTTGCTAAGCTTACATCCAGGAGCATCTGGGTTTGGTGTTCTCTGGAGACTGAAAAGTTATAAATAGAGCAGAGAGGGAATCCCCCTCCCCTTCACCTTCCCTTTTTCTAGTCAGTGTTGTTCTTTTGGTAGAAATGGTAGAGTTTCTTGCATACATATCTGTAACTGACCCTTTTCCCTCTTTCTCTGCCAGGTTTGAATGGGGATGTGAATGTTAATGGCTTATCTACTGTATCTCACACTACTACTTCAGGGATTTTGAATTCTGCTCCCCACTCCTCCAGCACCTCACACCTTCATCACCCCAGCGTGGCCTACGACTGTCTCTGGAACTACTCACAGTACCCATCTGCCAATCCTGGCAACAACCTCAAGGACCCACCCCTTCTCTCACAGTTCTCGGGGGGACAATATCCACTCAACGGCATCCTTGGGGGCAGCCGGCAACCTTCATCCCCAAGTCACAACACTAACCTTCGGGCTGGGAGCCAAGAGTTCTGGGCCAACGGTACCCAGAGTCCCATGGGGCTTAACTTCGACTCACAGGAACTGTATGATTCCTTTCCTGACCAGAATTTTGAGGTGATGCCCAATGGACCCCCTAGTTTTTTCACCTCCCCACAGACTTCTCCTATGTTGGGATCCAGCATCCAGACCTTTGCACCCTCCCAGGAGGTAGGCAGTGGTATCCATCCTGATGAGGCGGCAGAAAAGGAGCTAACATCAGTTGTGGCAGAGAATGGCGCTGGCTTGGTAGGCAGCCTGGAGCTGGAAGAAGAGCAGCCAGGTAGGTATAACTATGGTTCTGTGAGCCGGGCTGGGAGAGGAAAAATGGGGCTGTGGGGGGCAGTGGCTTTTT
This sequence comes from Mustela nivalis, assembly GCF_964662115.1. Taxonomy (NCBI): domain Eukaryota; kingdom Metazoa; phylum Chordata; class Mammalia; order Carnivora; family Mustelidae; genus Mustela; species Mustela nivalis. The sequence continues at coordinate 27,630 of NW_028134367.1, read as the reverse complement.
GAGGTGAGGAAAACTTGTCTTTCAGCTCTCTGCAGTGGAGGCTGATTTGCATGTTGGTGATTAGCAGAGCCAAGTGGCTGGTGTTTCTGTGGCAGCAGCACCAGCTCGCAAGTGGGAGTGCAAATTATTTCAAGCTCATGCAGAGCTGCTGGCCTGGAGAGGGCAGGTGGGCGAGCCTGAAACAGCCCCAACAGACACCCTGCATCGAGAGGGGCTTCTTTAAAAATAGAGGAAGGGGTTGGGGCAGAGGGTATTGAAGCCAATTTGACTTAACTATGGCAAGGCCAGACTGGGCTGCTAAAGCGGGCTGAACCCTAGTAGTGATTGGCATCTGAAGAAGGGAAGGGAGCAGGCAGAACATACCATTGCTTGTCTATCGGTTTCCTGTTGTGGTGGTGGTTGTTGTTAGCATTGGTACGTGTGACAGTCCCTCTCCTCTTTTCCCTCAAAATAGATAAATGGTTATAAAACTATAGGATAATTTCTCTGTTTACCACCTGTTCCTCTTGGATAGGGGAAGTACCTAAGAACATGATGCGGTTCTTGTCTCAGACCCTGCTCTCCTTTCTCCTCTCTTTACCTGCTACAGGATTTTATTGTATTGCTCACTAGAGTATTTTGGTATGATTGGAACCCAACATAGTACTGGTACTTAGACTCACTGAAGAATGAACATCCCACTAGCAAAGACTGACTGCCTGCTGTAGCTGAATGAACCAGTTGAAGGCACTGATTATGACTTTTGCTCTTTTCTGGGATTTCCTAGAACTGAAGATATGTGGCTACAATGGCTCTGTCCCTTCTGTGGAATCATTACACCAAGAGGTCTCAGTCTTGGTCCCTGACCCCACAGTGAGCTGCTTAGATGATCCTTCACATCTTCCTGATCAACTGGAAGACACTCCAATCCTCAGTGAAGTCTCTCTGGAGCCCTTCAACCCCCTGGCACCAGGTAGGCTTAGAAGCTGGCTCCCTTCAATTTGTCCATGCAAAAGGTAGCCAACTTCTATCACCTAGAAGGGATAGTAAACCAGGGAAGTATTGAGGAATCCAGGGCATTGGGGCCTCCAGATAATCCTGTGGCCAACTACAGTTTCATCCCACTGGCTGACTAGGCCAACTGCACTCTGAGCTCAGTTGGTTAATTTCCCAGGTTTTCTCCCAATGTTCCTTTTGGCCTGGAGCCCTGGGCTGTAATAATTCACTGGATAAGGACTTATTACCACATAGTTGGGCTGTTTGGGTTCTAACTATCTCACTAACTGTGCCAGTGAACAATTACCTTTTACCCCACTGAAATAATAAGAAAGGCCTGTTTTATGATGGATGCTAGAATTTTGTGTTGGTCTGTGGGTTGTTATAGAGCCAGTGTTTTTCCCTTCATTTCTGTTTTAAGGTTTTACAATCCCTATAGCCTGGTCACTTCACTGTTTCAGGGAGAAAGCTATAAGATTTCCTTTAATTTAACATTAGAAAGAACCCCTCCACACAACAAGGACTGACTAGAGTTGGGATATAGTGAGACCAGTATTTCTTAAATCTTGTTTTCTGATTTTTCCACCTCTTGAAGAGCCAGTGAGTGGAGGACTCTATGGTATAGATGACACGGAGCTGATGGGTGCGGAGGACAAGCTGCCTCTTGAGGACAGCCCTGTGATTTCTGCCCTTGATTGCCCTTCCCTCAATAATGCCACTGCCTTCAGTCTCCTGGCAGATGACAGTCAAACTTCAGCCTCTATCTTTGCCAGCCCAACCTCTCCACCTGTCCTTGGAGAGTCTGTCCTGCAAGGTGAGTGAAGAGAGGTAGGATAGAGAGTCTTTGGCCTGAGAAAAGGTGAGAGAACCAGTTCCATACTTAGGGTATTAGGGGTGGGCGTCTTACTGGGAACTGAGGGGGCTATCGTGGGACTAAAAAAGGCACAGGCTGCTCACTCTGACTTCTGTCTATCCTGTGCCCAGAACTTGTGGGACTTGGAGTTTGCAGGAAAAAGGAGGTCAAAAGCCTTACTGGCTCCAGGTAAAAGGTACTTCACACAGTGAACTAGCAGTTTTACCCTTTAACCTTCATGAATGGCTGGGGAGGACAGCCAGAGGCTACTTCATGTTTTCCACCCTAGGGAAAAGCCCTCTAAGTAACTCTGTTTAGCTTAGTCCAGGTTGACTGAGTAGATTCTCTTGCTTTGTAGGACACCATTTTTCCTTACCTATCTTGTCCCTTTGGATTCTAGATAATAGCTTTGACCTGAATAATGGTAGTGATGCAGAACAGGAAGAAATGGAGACTCAGGCTTCAGACTTCCCACCACCTCTGACCCAGCCAGCCTCTGACCAGTCATCCACAATTCAGCTCCATCCAGCAACTTCACCAGCAGTTCCGCCAGCAGCCTCCCCAGCAATCTCCCTGGCAGTTTCGCCAGCAGCCTCCCTGGAAATCTCTCCAGAAGTCTCCCCGGAAATTTCCCCAGCCATCTCCCCAGCAGCCTTCCCAGCTGTCTCTCCAACTTCCTCAGCAGCTCTCCCACCAGTCTCCTCAGAAGTCTCCTTGACAGGCTCCCCAGTGACCTCCCCAAAAGTGTCCCCTGCAGTTTCCCCAGTATCTGTCCTCCCAGCAGCCTCCTCAGCAGATAAGGATGTCAGCACCTTCCCTGAAACCACCACTGACCTGGAAGAGATCACTGGAGAGGGAGTCACTACTTCTGGTAATGGTGAGTGTCCAGATTCTGTTCCATTCCTAGCCGGTTTAAAGAAAAGTTTCTGTCCTGTGTGGCATTTAGCCCTTCTCGGTGGCCTGTTTCACTTTTGCTTGAATTCTTAAGTTGGGTATCCCTTCTCTTCCTCCCAAGGTGATGTCCTGAGGAGACGTATTGCTACCCCAGAAGAAGTTCGTCTTCCCCTCCAACATGGGTAAATGCTCTAGTTTGCTACATGCATTGACCTTGACAAATTTAATGAATGACTCTAGGAAGAAGGGAAGAGAGGTCATCTCACAAGAGATGGAGAGGAATGGGCTAGGCAAGAATGGATTAAAGGACAGTTATCTGCAGTGATAACGCCTGAGGTCCTTAGGCTTTCCTCCTTCTCCCAGGATCTGCCTCCCCTCACCTATTCTTTCCTCATCTTGCGGCCACTCGGGTTCTTGCTCCAGGGGCTGCAGCTGTTATCTTTTCTAAACCCAGCTGGTCACCCTAGAGCTCAGATATCCAAATTAGCTGACTTGTTTTATATGCTTAGAGAAGGGATAGCAGTGAGTTGCGGGGTGGCTCAGTCCTGATGAATTGGGATTTTTTTTTTTTTTTTTTTTTTATGCTATTTAGAGAGGTAAGGACAGGAACAATATGTGACCAGAATGAGCAAGCCAGTTGACACCAAGGGCCTCCTAAGAATGTGACTGCCTTCCTGATTGTCCCCACCCCCACCCCTCTAGGCTACTTGTGGTCACCAAGTTTGAGTTCTGCTTAACGTTTTGAGAGAAAGATAAGGCTTAGTCTTAGAATAATCTTTCTCAGAACACAGAGTTCTTACTAAACCTTGGCCTACAAAGTCATTTTATGGAGTCTGCAGCAAGTTTACTCTTCTGCTTGCGTCCCCACCCTCTGTCTTTTCTGCTTTTATTTCCTCAAGTCTTCATCGCCTTCGTCCTCATCATTGGAAACCCAGCTATTGCCTTGAATGGCATCAGGGAGGGGGTTCCTGGCTGCTCATCACACTGACTTTATAAATGTAGGGTGAAGGTCTTTCTGGCCTGTGCATTTTTATGTATTGTTCCCCCTCCCCAGGCCCTGAGGGATTTGCAGAGCTCCTGCCTGCCTTCCAGCCAAGCTTGTGTCTCATGCTGTGTTTGCATCTACATGCAGTTCTAGTCGATAGATTCTGGGAGGGTCATCTCTGTGGGCTTGGCTCCTGGGTTGGCTTGACCATGGGTAGGGGTGTGACCTGGCGGCAGGGCACGTGTGCTTCTCTGGCAGGTGGCGGAGAGAGGTGCGCATCAAGAAGGGCAGCCACCGATGGCAAGGGGAAACATGGTATTATGGTCCCTGTGGGAAGAGGATGAAACAGTTTCCAGAAGTGATCAAGGTAATGTAGTTTTCGTGGGCATCTTAACGGAAACAGACACTTTTCTTGGGCCCAGTGGCAACAGGCTACCATTTTCTGCTCTTTGGGCTGTTCTGTTTGTGCTCTTGCTGGACAAAGGCATGATAGGGCTGTGACTTCATCAATCAATGCCACTTTGCCTCCTCCTTTTTAGTACCTGAGCCGCAATGTGGTACACAATGTCCGTCGTGAGCACTTCAGTTTCAGTCCCCGTATGCCTGTTGGAGATTTCTTTGAAGAGAGAGACACGCCAGAGGTGCACATCCCAGGGTTAAATACGCTTTTGTTTCTGAGAAGGAGTTGGTGGGGGAGGCTGTAGCTTCTTGTGCGGTTTGGAGGTTCTGGGACATTGAATGATTAAGAGGCTATGGTGGCTTGCACCCTCACGTTTTAATAGCCTTCTTCATTACCTTAGGGCTTGCAGTGGGTACAGCTTTCAGCAGAGGAGATCCCATCCAGGATTCAGGCAATTACCGGGAAACGGGGCCGACCTCGAAACACTGAGAAGGCCAAGACTAAGGAAGTCCCCAAGGTGAAACGGGGACGAGGTCGGCCACCCAAGGTCAAAATCACTGAGCTGCTGAATAAGACAGATAACCGCCTCCTAAAGAAACTGGAGGCCCAAGGTACACCGATGTCTCTTATTTTAGGATTCTGCTTGCTCTGTGAAGTATTGGAAATGTGGTTTTATTTTTTACTATTTCTTTTAAAGATTTTATTTATTTATTAGAGTGAGAGAGCATGAGCAGAGGGAGAGGGAAAGGGAGAAGCACACTCCCCACTGAGCAGGGAGCCCAAATCCCCGCTTGATTCCAGGACCCTGAGCTCATAACCTGAGCTAAAGGCAGATGCTTAACCCACTAAGACACCTGGATGCCCCTGAAGTTTTGGAAATGTTGAGGAATTACTAATGCCTTGGTTTCCCACGAACATGACTGACATTAATTATCTGGACAGAATGAATCTGAATCACCTTCCCCTCTTTAGAAAGCAGTACCACCCTCCCAGCATTTCTGTGGTACTTCAACAACCTTTTTCCTTAAATTGCTCTAACTCGTGGAGCCTTGGGAGGTCCCCAGATGTTGATAGGAGAAGAGAGGGCTTCCATGTCCTTTCCTATCATCTTTCAGCAACTTGGCTTGTTGGTTTGGGTTGTGCACTTTTACTATACTCATTGCTACCATCATGGAGGTTCAGAATTCACATCTGAATCCAAAGATAATTGACGCTGTTTTAATGCGTAGACAGGTAGTAAATGTATAATTTTTCAGCAAATATTACATTTATCCTGACATAGTGAAAGAATTTGAAAAAAATTGGCCTCTTCTGACTCCTGTTCAGAATCTTCTGACTCCTATTCTGACTCCTATTCAGAGTTCCAGCTCTGCCACATTCTGATGGTATGACCTGGAGCAAGGCATTTATACTTTACTAGATCTATCTGTAGATCGTATCTATCTAATTTAGAGGGTTGCTCTATGGACATGGTGGTGGTGGTGTGTCCATGCCAGAATAGAATAAGTACTATCCTATCAAAAACATCAATGCTAAAACACTGTATTGTTTTCGAAAAGCAGAGGAACTTACATATTTTGGTAGAGCAAGGCATAAGAACTGAGCATAAACAATGTCAGTGTTGTTCTGATTCTACTGAGGTGTCCATTATTTGAGCTCTTTCTTTCTGGCACATTCTTTTTAATTGGTGCTTTCAACTTTGGAGACCACCCTTTTTCCCTGGAAGTTTGGTTTTGTTTTCTTTCTCTGCTCTGAAATCAGTCTGTGGGTTGCTGCCTCTGCTGGGTAGCCTGGGAAAGAGACAGGTTACCAGGCTGTTCTGCCATTGTGTCCTCTAAGAGCCCTTCTGAAGGAGTCTAATCTGTTCCAGGGGCTGGGACTTCTGGGCAGGAGATTTTTGAGTTCTTTGTGCTGCCCCACAGCAGGTGTCTCTTCAACATTTTTCTCCCCAATATATTATTATGTATACCAAAAAACGAAACTAGATTCTTCAGGGAGCTGCTTAGGGAAGTCAGCTTTGTGACAGGTGTGTGCTGCTCTGAATGCTGGAGATCAGTCTGCCTTACTCTTCATTTTTCTTTCTGCCCTCACAGAAACACTGAATGAGGAGGATAAAGCAAAGATGAGTAAAATCAAGAAGAAGATGAAGCAGAAGGTACGAGGAGAATGTCAGTCTACTATCCAAGGGCAGGTGAGGGACATCAGAGAGATTATACAGCGGGTTAACTTTTCCTACCGTTGGCTTCGTCATTTCTTCCTTCTCCCACATTTACCACCTTCCCATCTCCCCACCTCCCCCCATGTGGCAGCGTACCTTCTTCATTACCCGGAATTGGGGGGGATGGGTTTGATTTAGAGATTTGGGCTGTTCAAGAATCATGTGGGCATCTCCAGGGTGAGAGAATTGATCCATTGCCAACCCCTCATCCCATCTCTCACCTCTCCTCCCCAGCACCCTTGTCTGTTTTTTAATCCTAGCCCAAGCAGAGATGCTTTCAGAGTTTGAGGAGAAATGACTTCCCTTATGGTTTACAGGCCAGAAACAAGCGGAAACAAGAGACCAAGAGCTTAAAGCAGAAGGAAGCTAAGAAGAAATCCAAGGTAGGTGCATGTTCACACAAGTATAACTTTGAAGTCACCAAAATGATTTTGCAAGACATGTGTGAGTTGGTCTTGTTTTATAGCCACGCTTTTGGGCTCTCAGGTGGGAGGAGGGGGACCAGGGAAGGGTGGTGACTGGAATCTTTATGGAATGTTTCATCCCTCTCTCCTTTGGGTGAGTAGGCTGAGAAGGAGAAGGTAAAGACAAAGCAGGAAAAACTGAAGGAAAAAGTGAAAAGGGAGAAGAAGGAGAAAGTAAAAATGAAGGAAAAGGAGGAAGTGGCCAAAGGCAAGTCAGCCTGTAAAGCTGATAAAACGCTGGCCATGCAGAGGCGCTTGGAGGAGCGGCAGAGGCAGCAGATGATCTTGGAGGAGATGAAGAAGCCCACGGAGGATATGTGTCTGACTGATCACCAGGTAGTGAGGGGAGAGTAACAGGTCCCTGGGTCCTGGAGGGCCAGTTACAAAGATACTGCCACTAAAAGAAGAACCTCCTAGATACCCAGACGGTTGCCTTCAGGTGTGTCTGACAGCCCTACCACTTTCATTCTTACAGCCCCTACCTGACTTCTCCCGAATCCCTGGTCTGATCCTGCCCAGTGGGGCCTTCTCAGACTGCTTGACCATCGTGGAATTCCTGCACAGCTTCGGCAAGGTGCTAGGCTTTGACCCTGCCAAAGATGTACCCAGCTTGGGGGTCCTGCAGGAGGGACTCCTGTGTCAAGGCGACAGCCTGGGTGAGGTGCAGGATCTGCTGGTGCGGCTCCTGAAGGCTGCGCTCTATGATCCCGGCCTGCCCTCTTACTGTCAGGTGAGGGCCTTCCCCAGGCGGGTTGGGAGTGCCTGGGTTCTGGGGCTGTGTCTCAGGTGTGCTTTCTCTCTAAGTTAAACACATAAACATAAAAGTCTTTCCCTGAACTGATCAGGACAAGTGAAAGGAGATCTGGTTTCTTCCTATTTCTGTTTTCCTTATATTTTTTCCCTTTTGTTTTTCTTCCTGATTTCCCTCTGCTTATTTTGTTCATTTTCCTTTATTTTACTCCTTTTCTTTTGTACCTTCCCTTTGTCTTTTCTCATAATGTGTTAGCACTTTTCATACTTGGTTCTTTTCACCCGTAGTTTCTCCTAGTGTATTTTCTTGTTCCAGATTCACCTAGCCTGTGTTGTTCCACTTTTTCTCCTAACTTCCATTCTGCTCTCCTCCAACAGTCCTTAAAGATCTTGGGGGAGAAGGTGTCCGAGATCCCACTGACAAGAGACAATGTGTCTGAGATCCTGCGCTGCTTCCTCATGGCATATGGAGTGGAGCCTGCCCTCTGTGATAGCCTGCGTACCCAGCCTTTTCAGGCCCAGCCCCCGCAACAGAAAGCAGCTGTCTTGGCCTTCCTTGTGCATGAGCTCAATGGCTCGACCCTCATCATCAAGTGAGGGTCTGGGGTGATGGTTACTGTATGCCTTGGGCAGAATGGGAGGGAGAAGGGTTTAGCCATCCAGAAGTCCTGGCAGTGATGTGTGTGCACTGCCATGCTCTGGAGATGCTAGAGCGACTTGGGAACTGGATCTTAGTACTTTCCTGGGGAGAATCTAAGCCTTCCTCTGCCATTTATCCAGCCTGGGCCCTAGAATGAAAGTACCATTCAGCTGCAGCCCCTTTACCCTTGAGCCTCCCTTTTTTGTTGGTGCTACCACTTATACCTCAAAATCTCATAACCTGTTCCTCTGCAGTGAGATCGACAAGACTCTGGAGAGTATGTCCAGCTACAGAAAAAATAAGTGGATTGTTGAAGGCCGGCTCCGGAGGTAGGAATGGGACAGAGGGTAGGGCCTAGAGAGGAAAGGGTGAAACATAGCCAGAGCTTGCGCCTGGAACACATGCCTGTAGACTCCCCACTGAGTTGGGACCTTACCCCAGGGCTCAGGATGGTTTAGATTCCAGGTGTTCCTTTTGTGGCAGTCTCTCCTGTTCCTCACCAATTTTCCCCTTCATCTGTTTTAAGACTAAAAACTGCTCTGGCCAAGCGAACTGGGCGGCCTGAGGTAGAGATGCAAGGGCCAGAGGAGGGCCTGGGGCGGAGGCGTAGCTCTCGCATCATGGAGGAGACCAGTGGTATGGAAGAAGATGATGAGGAAGAGACTGTAGCAACTGTCCATGGCCGTAGGGGTCGAAGAGATGGAGAGGTACTAGCCCCACACTGAGGACAGTGGGAGTTGGAAATAGGTTATTTCTCTTTCTTGAATTGAATAATTCTCTTTCATTGTTCATTTGTTTCTTCTCCAGGTTGATGCCATAGCATCAAGCATCCCAGAGCTAGAGCGCCAGATAGAAAAACTGAGCAAGGTACTGTTCTTCTAACCTCCCAGGAGGTAGAGATGTGGGCTGGGAGAGGATTTATCACCTTGTGAGTTGGGCCCCAGATGATACCAATTTTATAGGGAAGCTGAGAGCCATTGCCCAACCCCCATATACTGGATGGAGTCACTCCTTGGAAATGTGTTTTTTACTTCTCTTTCCACTGCCTACCCAGCGTCAGCTCTTCTTTCGAAAAAAGCTACTTCACTCATCCCAGATGCTTCGGGCAGTCTCCTTGGGTCAGGACCGCTACAGACGCCGCTACTGGGTGTTGCCCTATTTGGCTGGTATCTTTGTGGAAGGAGCAGAGGAGAGCTTAGGTAGGTGTTTCATGGAAGCCTGAATTGAGTCCTATCAGAATTAACCAGTTCCTTTTTCTCTGTCTAGTCTTTTTGGGTTTCTTTCATTTTATGAGAATCAGTGTAGCATTGTGGTTAACAGAACAGACTCTAGGGTGAGACTTCCCACCTACCTACAGTATGCTTCAGTCTCTTCATTTATAAAATGGGAATGATAATAGTGGGTCTGCCTCATTGGGCTGTTAAGAGGATTAGGATGAGTTAATACTCTTAGGATAATATTTAACATCTATCTGATTCTTTTTTTCCTAAAGATTTTATTTATTTATTTGACACCGAGAAAGAGACAGTGAGAGCAGGAACACAAGCAGGGGTAGCGGAAGAGGGAGAAGCAGGCTTCCCACTGAGCAGGGACCCCGATGCAGGGCTGGATCCCAGGACCCTGGGATCATGACCTGAGCTGAAGACAGACGCTTAATGACTGAGCCACCCAGGCACACCATCTATCTGGTTCTTTTTGTTTGTTTGTTTGTTTTGTTTTGTTTTTAAATTTATTTACGACAGAGAGAGAGATCACAAGAAGGCAGAGGAGGGTGGGGAGGCAGGCTCCCTGCTGAGCAGAGAGCCTGATGTGGGGCTCAATCCCAGGACCCTGAGATCATGGCCTGAACTGAAGGCAGAGGCTCAACCCACTGAGCCACCCAGGCGCCCCTATCTGGTTCTTACTAAACATTAACATATGTTTATGCTGCTGCTTCTGATTACTTGGGAGAATAGTGTCTTTCCCCTATGCTTTGTTCAGTGGGACAGTTCTGTTCTCTACTGAATCTCAAAAGGGGGATTAAGTCCAAGAGTAAAAGAAAATGTATATCCTACATTTGTACATCCCTTTTCCTTCCCCTTATATCTGTGTATGTTTCAAACCCTTCACTTCTTTTTACAGTTCCTGAGGATGTGATTAAGCAGGAAACGGACTCCTTAAAAGTGGCAGCCCATCCAGCACCCAGCCCAGTCCCCTTCTCCCTGAAGAAGGAGTTAGGTGGCTCTGGAACCTCTGCCAGTACTCCTGCCCGGGCCCGAGGTCGACCTCGGAAAACTAAGCCTGGGTCTCTGCAACCTAGGCACCTGAAATCCCCTGGCCAGGGCCAGGGTTCTGAACAGCACAGTGCCCAGCTTCAGCCTGAGATTCAGCCTCATCCTCAACTTCAGGCTGAGCCCCAGCTCCAGCCTCAACCCCAACTTCAGCCTCAACCCCAACTTCAGCTTCATCCTCAGCCCCAAAATGGGTTTCTGGAGCCAGAAGGCTCCCCCTTGTCCCTAGGTCAGAGCCAGCATGACCTTAGCCAGTCAGCTTTCCTGTCTTGGCTGAGCCAGACTCAGAGCCATGGCTCCCTGCTGAGCAGCTCAGTCCTCACACCTGACAGCAGCCCTGGAAAACTGGACCCAACTCCATCACAGCCCTTGGAGGAGCCAGAGCCTAATGAAGCAGAGCCCATCCCCGATTCTCAAGCTCCCTGGTTTAGCTTAGCCCAGATGCCTTGCAATGCTGCCCCTACACCACCCCCAGCAGTTTCTGAGGACCAACCTACTCTCTCCCCTCAGCAACCTGTCTCCTCCAAGCCAGTAAGTAGCCAGAAATCTTGGAATGCAATTGACTTCATCTTGGCACAGGCTCCGCTGCCTGTGAAAAATCCCGCAAATGCCCTCATCTTGTGTTTCATCTCACAGATGAGTCGACCCAGTGCAGCCAACCCCTGTTCTCCAGTACAGCTCTCTTCTACTCCCCTGCCTGGGATGGCCTCTAAGAGGCGAATAGGAGACCCTGGGGGCACATCACAGAGTCTCACAGGGGCAGGACAGCCAAAACGGAGGGGGAGACCTCCCAGTAAGTTCTTCAAACAGATGGAACAGCGTTATCTAACCCAGCTGACAGCCCAGCCTGTCCCTCCTGGTGAGTGCCCTTGACAAGGCATGGGGTAAGAGTGGCAACAGATACAGGCCATGGGATTCATAGCTGGTGCCCACTCCCCACCCCACATGTGTGAACTGTTCACAGAGATGTGCTCTGGCTGGTGGTGCATCCAAGATCCTGAGACCCTGGATGCTACCCTCAAGGCCCTGCACCCCCGAGGCATCCGAGAAAAGGCACTTCACAAACACCTCAACAAGCACAGGGACTTCTTACAGGAGGTCTGCCTACGGCCCTCCACTGGTAAGATAAGCACTTTGACCCTGCCTGAGTTAAAGAGCCCAGGGGTAAATGTTGAACTGCTGCTGTCTCATTGATGGGCCTTTCCCTCTGCCTTCTGTGTTCTCAGATCCCATCTTTGAGCCTAGTCAGCTACCTGCCTTTGAAGAGGGGATTATGAGCTGGTCCCCCAAAGAGAAGACCTATGAGACAGACCTGGCTGTGCTTCAGTGGGTAGAGGAACTGGAACAACGGGTTATCCTCTCTGATCTGCAGATTCGGGTACACTGGGATTGGCCCTGGGTAGAGGAAGTAGTTGGGGGAGACGGTCATCTCTTGTACTCAGTTCAGAAAAACCCTGGGTCCCCACTTCATTAGTGGCCTTTTGTGACACTAGGTTTTTTTCTTTTTTTCCTTTACAATGAGTTTTGTCCTCTCTCCCACCTGTAGGGCTGGACATGTCCCAGCCCAGACTCGACTCGTGAAGACTTGGCCTACTGTGAGCATCTGCCTGACTCCCAGGAGGATATCACCTGGCGAGGTCGAGGTAGGGAAGGACTGGCACCCCAGCGTAAAAGCACCAACCCGCTGGACCTGGCTGTGATGCGCCTGGCTGCTCTGGAGCAGAATGTGGAGCGGCGTTATCTGCGGGAACCCCTCTGGCCAGCTCATGAGGTCGTGCTGGAGAAGGCCTTGCTCAGCACGCCCAGTGGTGCCCCCCAGTGCACCACTACAGAGATGTGAGTACCCACCCCCATTCTTGGTCTTGGGGAGAAGGGATACATTTAATGGATCCTGCTCCTCATCCAAAGATCACCCTTTTTCTCTCCATCTTCCCCGCCCCCCCAGATCCTATGAGATCACTCCTCGAATTCGAGCCTGGCGCCAGACACTTGAGCGGTGCCGGAGTGCAGCACAGGTGTGCTTGTGCCTAAGTCAGCTGGAGAGGTCCATTGCCTGGGAGAAGTCGGTCAACAAAGTGGTAAGAGGACGGGGAGAGCCTGGGAAGGCTGAGAGGGCAGCCAGCTCAGTGGGGCAGTGGGGTCACAGAGGCTTGAGGGCTCACCTTGCCTCCTCATACCCTTGGCAGACCTGTCTCGTCTGCCGGAAGGGTGACAATGATGAGTTTCTTCTGCTTTGTGATGGATGTGACCGTGGCTGCCATATTTACTGCCATCGGCCCAAGATGGAGGCTGTCCCAGAAGGAGATTGGTTCTGTGCAGTATGTTTGGCCCAGGTAAGGCTTCTGCTTTCTTATTCTCACTCCCAAGCAGAAATCAGAGGTTTTCTTTCTCATCCCATTTGTCACCAGTCCTACAGTTAGCAGCACTTCCTACCATGCCTCCGTGTCCCCTTGGAAAGAGCTCCAGGGTAGATGTTGGGTTCTGGTCCTTTTTGGGACAATTCACTTAAATTCTGTAGCCTTACTTGCTTGCTTCTATATGGGGGAATGATTGTATTTTCCCTTTTACCTTCCTTATTGGATTGTGTGAGTAGATGCACATGCTGGCTAACGCATGGAAGTATTTTGAAACCTCAGTCACGCTTAGACAGATAGGGATGGTAATGATCTGGAGGGCCAGCAGAGTACATCTCCAGCTGTTACTGATCTCACCCTTCTCCTATCCTCAGCAGGTAGAAGGAGGATTCACTCAGAAGCCTGGTTTCCCAAAACGAGGCCAGAAGCGGAAAAACAGTTATGAGCTGAACTTCCCGGAGGGTGATGGCCGTCGCCGCCGGGTACTCTCCAGGGGCCGGGAGAGCCCAGCAGTGCCTCGGTACTCAGAAGAAGGGTTGTCCCCCTCGAAGCGGCGGCGATTCTCCATGCGGAACCACCACAGTGATCTCACGTTTTGCGAGTGAGTTGAATGAATTCTGAATACAACTGGCTCTAGCTTTGTCAGAGTAAGGGCTGAGAAGGGTCAGTGGATTTGCTTCCTGAGATGCAGCCATTCCTTTCCCTTTAATGACAGGATTATCTTGATGGAGATGGAGTCCCATGACGCAGCCTGGCCATTCCTGGAGCCCGTGAACCCACGTTTGGTGAGCGGGTACCGGCGCATCATCAAAAACCCAATGGATTTTTCCACCATGCGGGAGCGGCTGCTCCGGGGAGGGTAAGTAGACATTAGCATGTCTCCTGGCTCTTGGGTTGCTTCTGTGACTCTCCCAGCCCCACTCCCCAGCTCATAGCTCTGCCTCCCCCCTGCCCAGGTACACCAGCTCAGAGGAGTTTGCAGCGGATGCACTCCTGGTCTTTGACAACTGCCAGACCTTCAATGAGGATGACTCGGAAGTGGGCAAGGCTGGGCACATCATGCGCCGCTTCTTCGAGAGCCGCTGGGAGGAGTTTTATCAGGGAAAGCAGGCCAATCTGTGAGGCAAGGGAGGTGGGGAGTCGCCTCATGGCATCTCCCCCTGCCCTCCAAACAAAAAAACCCTGCCATTCTCACCTGCTGATGCTGCCCTGGGTCCAGACTCAAGTCAGAGATCTCAGCCTGATTTTTGACCTTACCCTTGGCAGCGCCCTACATCCTCTTATCCCTACCTATACCCCTTTTTCCCTTTCCTCTTCTTGCTCCTCAAATAAGAGGGGCAGAGATGAGGTCCTTCTGGACTGAAAGCCAAAAAAAAGAAAGAAAGAAAGAATTTTTCCTTTCTGTTTTATTTCCTAATTTAAAATGATGAGGAGGAAAGAAGTCCCTGCTTACTTACTCCTCCCAGCTTCTTCTCCTTCCCTGTACGTGCCCCAGCATTCTGGGGCTATTTAACAATAGCAATAGTTCTAGTGAATGTGTGAAACCGAGAAACACTCTGTACTGTGTGTGGACCCGCAGTGACGGCCAGTAAAGTGGACTTAACTCCCAAGTGTGTCGAGCCGGACACCGGGCCCTGAACATGCTGCTTCCATGTTCAGTCCCTTCCCTGCTTCTCACTTTTCTCAATTTTTCCTTTCCCCTCCTCTCCCTACTTTTAAGATTTTCTCTCATCCAATAATGTAAAACTATCGTGTACGGGTTCCTCTGCCCTTTTCTCTCCCCCCAGATCTTTTTTCCCCTCAAAGGAAAAAGAAGTTCAGAAGTCCCTGTCTTTCTGTCCTCATCTTCCTGCCAATAGCTATCCCTCTGTAATGTTGGATACTCCTCGCATGCTGAGTTTCTAGCCTTTTTTTGAAACTCAGTAGCTGGGGAGAGGGCAGGGAGGCACCCTGGACCCTGGGCCTTCCAGCCTCCTTCCCCACCTCTTACCTAAACCTCCCTCTTGGGAACTCCTCAGGGACAACTACTGCTGAGTTTGGGCGCACTCCCAAGATGGAGGCCAGGTAGCAATCAGCTGGCCTCAGAGAGAGGTGTGTATGTCTCTGTGTGTGTGTGTGTGTGTGTGAGTATCTGTCTGTCTGTCTGTGTGCGTGCATCTGTTGGGGGGAGAGTGTATGTGAGGGAGTGGGAGAGGGGGAGGGAGGGAGGATGCTGTGATTGTGCCCCTGTGCTGTTTGATGGCATCCAGTGTCCCCAGGTATCTGTTTTTATCCGCACCTTCCCTAGTGTTTCAAATCGTCACATTTTTGTCCTTGGGAAACCACAGGGGCAGTTTTTCTGGGTACAAGGCTCTGTTTCCTCTCTCCCAGGCATTTCTGTTCCAGCCTCTTCAAACTGTGCAATCTTTCAGCAGGAACTCCCTCTCCTTTCAATAGCTTTGAGTCTTAAGCTATTGTAGGGAGAGGGGTAGAACTGGATCTTTTCCTAATCCCATGAGCTTCTGTGGGTTTAGTTGTGCTTTTCTTCCCTTACCTACTTCATACCCGGGACCCTTCCCCAGCAGCAGCAGAGACCCCCCAGAGCACAAGAGAGTAGAAAGAGGGGTTCTGGGTCCACCACTGCCCTACATGTGACTATGCCCAAGTTAAGCCCCAGCATGTGAGAGGAAAGCTGCTAACTCCCAGCTACAGCCATGGGCCCCTGCCCCCCTGCTTTCCTGCTCAGCAGAGCCCCTCCCATCAGAGATTACGGGTACTTGCACTGGGGAGGTGGCTGCTGGCCGGCCCAAGCAGAGAGCTGAGGCGTCCAAGAAATGTTCCATTGGTGGGGGAGGGGGTGCCGGGCTAGGTGGAGCATTCCTTGTACTTCTGGCAGCACTGGATAGCCACTGAAGGGAGTGGGGGGCGGTGTGGGGAGGTCCTGGGGCAGCCCCTCTCTTATTCCTTTATGCCCCCCTACTCTCCCATGGCCTATTTCTAAAGTCGCCTTTTCTGTCAGATAAACCTCAAAACTTTTAATTTTATTTGTTTTTGTTTTTTGGTTGTTTTTTTGTTTTGTTTTTGGGTTTGTTTTTTTTTTTTTTTTTGCTTTTAAGAGGTGGATTGAAGAATATTTGAATTGACTTTATATTATGCATAAATATTTATATTTTATCTAAATAACTGCGCTGTAACAAAGTTTGTGTTAGTCAAACGTTTGGAACTGTTATAGTTGGGGGCTCTTCTTTTTTCCCCATGGCAGTTTTCCCTGGTTTAAAATGTACTAGATTAATTTTATTGTTGGAGGTGGGGTGGACAAGGGAGTGAAATCTCCATGTTCCTTCTTTGTGTTCCTCTCCCAGCTCCGTCTCTTTTTCCCTAGGGACCAGGCACTCTTAAGGTGGGGTGGAGTCCTAGCCTCGTCTGAAGAAGTTGGGGCTTAAAGGGGGGTGGGGGTAGGGCATGATCAAAGGGGCCATTTCTCATGTTTCTTTCCTCATCTTCACTGCCCCTTGAGCTAGGTGGATTTTCTCTTCTTGACAAATAAGAGTATTTGGTAGGGAAGGCAGGTTAAAAAATAATAAAACCCACCCCCTGCCCTTTTGTTTCCCCTCCCTCTATCAGTCTGGTAACAGGAAGAAACCACACCATCAACACCAACAAGTTTCCATGTTCCTTTTACAAGAAAAGGGACTTGACTTTTTATATAACCAAATGTGGTGTTTTAGTGACTTTTTGATAATGTACAGTTTTTTGTGAATTTAAATTTATTTCTTTCTATATTTTTAGGACCAATCTCATTTTTAATAAGGTTTAAAAAAGAAAAAAAAAAAAGGTCTAGAGAAAAAAAAACTCCTGTTTTTGCCATGTGATGTTCCACAAGTGCAGCTGTAGAAAAGTGCTTGTCAGTTGAAATAAAAACCACATTTGATAGAGATTCAAAAGACTCTTTGTGTATTTATCTTCCTTTCAACGTAGGTTCTCACACTTGCTTAGGGGAAGACTGGGTCGTAGGATGAGTATGACTTGTCTTGGTATAGGAGATAGCTGGCAGGGAGAGAAACATCGCTTCTAAACTTCAAGGTTTATCCCTAAACCTCCAGACTTGGCCCTTATAAGAGGCATCCATGGCAGAATTTCTGCTTATGTGGATGGAACAGGGTCTTAGTGCTCCCAGCACGCTAGCAAAGTGCCATTCAGAGTGCCTACTTCGTGCCTTGTGAGACACCAGAGTAGCAAATACGGACCCATCACCAACTTCCCAACTTCTCCCATGGATAAAACACCAGGAGGTAGACTTTGTGTTTTATTTCAAAACAAAAGTTGATATAAGACAAATTGGAGCTATACCAAGTTGTAGGGAAGGAACATGAAAATACCAAGGGTCAGAAAGGAAGAACAGAAGGGTAGGTATCACTGGCATAGACAAGAAGAAGTATAAAATGAGAAACTTCTGGGTAAAAAAAAATGTACAAAATGTGAGTAGAAATTAAATATTTCCTGTTCAAGATAGTAAGTGCCTGTAAGAAAGCACTCACCACTCAAAAAACGTACACCAGTAACAGCGTGAGGAGTTTCTTTACTTACGCTGAGAATTCTTACCACCCTCCAGGGACGACATAAGGTGCAGGGACCCCAGCTTCCAGCCCTATAAAAATCAGACTCCCTCTTTGGTACTTGCTTGCCTTCTCAGCTATATGGCAGCCCCTGGCCAACTCTCTTAATCTTTAAGTTCTAAGGTAGGCGCCCATGGTGTTCCTCGGGGTGGCTCCCAAGCATTAGTTAGCATCCCAGGCAATCATTCATGGCCTCCCCCTCACCCCAAGTTTACTACAGTGAGACCTAACTGAAGAATTCACACTCTTCTCAGGGGAGTAATGAGCAAAAAGTCCCAAAGACGACACCCCAGAAATAAGAGATTACCAAAAGTAATCTCCATTTGATCGTGAACCCTTTCTAGCCCCTATTCATGAAGGGAAGGACAGAGTAAAGCAAAGAGGTACACCGGATGCCTGTGCCCTTGCTGAACCATGAAATTGTGAGGTAGATGTGACACAAGGATAAAAGTTCTGGTACAGGTTTGGAGTAGCTATGGCAGGTAGAAAGAGTGATGGCAAGGGGCAAGAGGGCACCTAACTTTCTCACGAGCGGTCATGTGGGGAGCACCCCTGCTGAGGTCAGCAAAGATCAGAAGGATGGCAGCTCACAGGCTGGCCTTGGCTGAAGGAAGACCCTCCTTAAAAAAAAAGTGGGAGATGAAAGAGGAGTAAATACGAGGGCTCTTCTCATGCTTGGCAGGTAGAACAGAAATCAAGTAGTTGTTCTAAGGAGGACTGAGTATGAGCAGGCACAAGTTGAACACCTAGCCCTTACACATCGGCTTTCATAACCCCTACCCTCATCTCTTGACTCTGGTTTAGCAGAGCCTGGGGACAAGTTTAGACCTGATCACTGACCTCAGTTTATTGCCACTGGGTAAGATCAACATATTCCCTCGAGGGTGTAGTGCTGCTGCTCTCCCAGAAGGTGGAGCACGTGCGCAACAGAGCAGCCATGATTCCTTCTCTCCCCTGACCCCTAAAGACTAAACTGTCAAGAGATCCCTGCAACATTCCATTCAGCGGCCTCTCAAGTACCTCCTGGTGCAAAACGACAACCCATTTTGGTCGGCACTGAAGGAGCAGAGAGTGAGCCCCGCTGGCACCAACAGGGTGAATGAACTCACTGACCAGTAAGTAAAGAAAGAGGAATGGAGCTGGGCTGAGGCGGCCCAAGCCAGGAAGGGCTGGAAGAGCAACAGGTCTAGTCTTCACCCTCCAGGAGTGTCATGTCCTCCTGCCACCTCTACCTATGTATTACTGCTGAGGGCTCTTGCTTCTTCAGAGCCACCAAGCTTCCGAGTCTTGGCAGCTCTTCAAATTCTTTAACAACAGTCTTAAAAAATAACATCTCTCCTTATCATCATTCCCACATCTTCCTTACCCTCTACCCACACCCTCCTCTGAAAAATCTAATCAGCCTAGGGTTTGAAAATCATCTCGCAGTGTGAATGAACAGTAAGAACACTGACCTGAGACGGGACAGCAGGCTCTGAGCCTCGGAAAGGATTAGATCATCGGAGGAAAGGACTCTGACATACTTTGACTGGAAACAGAAAAACACAAAGGTTTTTAAGAGTGTTAACAAGCATCTGTAATGGGTGGGGGTGAGATGTGACGCGCAGACAGTACGATCTTAGGTCCACGAAGACAATGGAGAAACCGCTAAGCACAGCGTCTCAAGAGCCCCGCCCCAGGCCCCCTACACATCCCCTGGCACTACTGCCACCAGCAGGCTATTTCATGAGAGAAAAAGCATCCCTCATTCCTTTCTCCCCTTTCCCCAATCACTCCCTCATGTTAGCAACTGTTAGACATGAGCTAACAACTAGGGGGAAAACAACATACCCCCCCAAAAAACTAAAAGAAGTTCTACAGTGCCATTAACTACTACTACATAACTTCAGGCTCCCCATCATGTCCCATGCCCTAACCTGCCCAAACCAGAAACATTCAACAGAACCCCTAGTTAGATTCACATGAGAAGAACACACAAAAGTTAACTCCTTTATTTAAAACAGAGCAAAATCCTGGCCATTTGAACATTAAAAAAAAAAAAAAAAGGATCAAGAGTTCTGGGGAAAAAAGAAGTTAAAGGGGAAAAAAAAGCTTTGGGAGGCAAAGGAGAGGCAGCCGTCATATGAACAATAATTTCCACACTGAGAGGCCCCCATCCTGCTAAACGGCCCACCCAGCAAGTCTCCTCCAAACTAGCGATCAAATGAACAGGATTCTGCATTTGTTTTCTTCTTCAAGGTCACTATGGTATACTTTCCTGGGGCCGTAGACTCGGAAACAAGAGCCACTTACCCAGCCACACCCATCTAGAAAGTGACTGGATTTAGGGCTGCTTTACAAGGGATAAGCCCTTCCTGAGGTTGGAAGTGTCCATGAGAAAATGAATAGTGGGAATTCTGTCCTTCACACTTGACACCCTACCCGTACCCACCTCCCCTACCTCCAGGATTGTACAAAAGGGCAGTCTACAGGCAGGGAACAGGGGACTCTCACTTCAGGGGTGGGTGAAGTGAGGGGAAAGCTGGCTGCGAGCTCTACGTCCAAGAACTGCTACCTCAGCTTCTTGTCCCTCCGTATCCTCTCCCTCCTCTCCTGACAGCCAGCCTCCCCAACACCCGTTTCTCCATTGTCTCTCTTTGGCTCTCTGCCTGTCTGGTGAAAAACACCTGACCTTGAGGTGCAGGGGAGCAGGACTGCCAGGGCACGAGGGAGGGATTGGAAGAGGACAGCTGCGGGGAGCTGTCATACTGTCACATACTGTGCTTCCAGGAGATGGGTGAAGGCTTCCTCCTGTCTCCACCCTCACAGCATCAGGGCTCGAAGGAGGAGGAAGAGTTCAAGAGCAAAATACAGGTTTTAAAGGATTGCCGACCTTGTAAATAACAAGATGGGGTTTATTGCCCTTTCCTGTCCTAGCTCCCTGTTAGCCTTCCACAAGAAGGAACATTACTTTTGACGTCCTGGTTCCCTGGAAAAGGGATCCAAACACATCAGGGGAGAGCAGGCTGCTTGGCCAGTTACAGAGAGCTCCTCTCCTTCCCACCCTGGCACAGCACACAACACAGAACAGTCCCCAACCTTGACCCTGCTGTGTGTGCGTGCATGTGTGCACGCGTGCCCGTGGCACAGGCACCACAGCACAAGCCTTTCTAGGACAGCTCAGGCAGTATGCGGAGGTATCCAAGGTCAAAGCCTGGGGAAAATTCAGGACCCCAGTCCTGTCTCTCTCAACCAGTTACACTGAGTATCAAAAGGCACTGGGCATCCAGGGTTAGGGTGGGAATTTAACAAGTCCTCTGGCATCAGAGGACTAACAAAACTGTCTACATCAAGGTTTCGCAACCTTGACACCACCGACATTTGGAGCCAAATAATTCTCTGGGGGGTTGGGGCGGGGGTTGGGGCTGTCCTGTGCACCTGCAGGATGGTTGGCAGCATCCTTGCTGCTCCACCAGCCACTAGATGCCAGCATCGCACAGCCCTCACCCCCAAGCAAGACCATAAAAACAAAACGCCTCTAGAGATTTCCAAGTGGCCTCTAGGGGAAAAAAACCACCTTCCTGAGAACCACTGGTCTAGATGAAGCAGCTGCTCTTCCACAGTGCCAAAAGAACCTGAGTGAATTCGGCACGGTCATAACTGCAAAGGCTCCTCTGAGCACAGCAACGTGAGGGGGGAAGGCAGGGGCCCTAGGACCCAGGGCAGGAAAGGAGATCCTCCAGGAAACAGGAAAGTGGGGATTCCTGAAAAGCTGTGGCTGGAGAAGACACTTCCTCAGATGGTGCTGGCCTCAGCGGTGAGAAAAATTAGTCAGAAGTCAGAAAGTCCACCCTTCTAGAACTTGCCAGGGAAGACCTAATCTTCATCTAAATTTGGCTCAAGGATGGCTTCCAAAGACTGTGGGAGTGTCTCTTTAATGAAGTCTACAGCACAGCTCTGCTTGAAGGCAAAGTCTGGTCTCTTCTCTCAGGATGTGACTAGGCAGAGGGAGGAAAAGCCCCTTCCACTGCCTGCTTAGTGTTCTACGTGTTCCTTGCCCAGCCCCCAAAACAGTCTATACAAAATTTCATTCAAAAAAGAAATTCACAAAATTAAAAACTGTAAAAAAGGCAAAGAAGGCAGGCTCTGCTGTATAAAAAGAGAAAAAGAACAGTCCGGATGAGAGAAAGAAGGCATAAAATGTGTAAAGAAGAGATGGGATGTGTGAGCTAAGAGTTTTATAAAACAAAACTTGTAAAGTCTGTATATTCTCCTACACACACACACACACACACACACACAAACCCCAAAATAAGCCTATAACTAAACTCCACATAAGGGCCCATAGTAGGACTCCCTCATCAATGTTCTATCATTTTTTTTTTTTTTTTTTTAAGAAATAACAAAAAATTTTAAAGCCTCCCCAGATAAATCCAACACATCAAAAACTGTTTTTCATAAAGATGAGAAGAAGCTCAAGGCACTATGTCTCTTTGGGATATGGAAAGAGTATATTGCAGTTAAAAACAAAATATAAAACTTTCTTTGCAAAAGAAAGAAAAAAGTTCTTTTGATCTCCTTGAATGCAGCACACATACAAAGTTACAGTTCCCCCCTCCACCCCCAGCTGCCCCAGGAATGGAGGCAGAAGCAGAGGGCGCAAGTGCAGAGATCTCTTTCTCCAGGACCAGGCCTGTGAAAAATGCTGCCCAAGTGTTAGTCCTTAGCAGGGCCCACAGCGGGGCTGTAATCCCGGTCAGCCCCCGGGAGTTCAGGAGCATCAGCCTTTCCAAGAGTCCATTTGTCCAGGCACATCTCAGAGACATGGCGGGTTCGCTTCCAGACCACTGCAATAGAGCAAATATCACAATAAAGCAAGTCAAATGAAATTTTTGGTTTCCCAGTGCATACAAAAAGTATGTTTACATTCTACTGTAGCCTATTAGGTATGCAACAGC
The DNA here is from genome assembly GCF_964662115.1 of Mustela nivalis. NCBI lineage: Eukaryota > Metazoa > Chordata > Mammalia > Carnivora > Mustelidae > Mustela > Mustela nivalis. Next base: position 5,295 of record NW_028134367.1, on the reverse strand, counting down.
AATAGGTGTAAAAATATAATATGAAGACCTTAACTCAAAAATACTTCATTGCTGCATGGGGCTCTCTGCTCAACAGGGAGCCTGCTTCCCCCTCTCTCTCTGCCTGCTTCTCTGTCTGCTTGTGTTCCCTCTTTCTCTGTCAAATAAATAAATGAAATAAAATAAAATACTTCATTGCTAACACTGTTAACTCACTGATCACAGATCACAATAAAAATGCAATAAAAAATTGACATTTCTTTAAAAAGATTTTATTTATCTGAGAGAGAGAACAGGATCATGGGGAAGGACAGAGGCAGAGACAGAGCAAGGAGCCCAATGTGGGACTCAATCTCAGGACTCTGGGTCATAACAGTTAACCGACTGAGCCACCCAGGCGCCCTCAAATTTAACCTTTTTTTTTTTTTAAGATTCCATTTATTTATTTTATTTGACAGAGAGAGAGATCACAAGTAGGCAGAGAGGCAGGCAGAGACAGAGGGGGAAGCAGGCTCCCTGCTGAGCAGAGAGACGGATATGGAGCTTGATCCCAGGACACTGAGATCATGACCTGAGCCGAAGGCAGTGGCTTAATCCACTGAGCCACCCAGGCGCCCCAAATTTAACCTGTTTTGAGAATTACCCAAATGTGACACAGAGACACGAAGTGAGTAAATGCCAACGGCACTGACAGACTTGCTCAAAGCAGGGAAAGCAGGATGGCCACAGACCTTCAATTTGTACAAAAAAGAAAAAAAGCAGTATTTGCAAAGCTCAGTAAAGTAAAGCTCAAGAAAAAGATGAAGTCTGCAAAGATGGGGAGAGGAACCCTAAAGGAGGCATAAACCAGAGGCTGGCTGCCTCCGTGGGGGGCTCTTACCGCTGCTACTTGTTGAACTGGAAAGAGTAGAGCCCGGGGTCTGAGGGAGCCTCCACCGGCACTTGAGTCTGCTGGCCGCTGCTCTCCTGCAGCACAGCCCAGGCAGGGGAGTCAAGGTGTATGTTCCTTCGGTCTCTTCCCACCCAGGGTGGAGTTTCTTTCCCGACCCATCCCCTCCCCCACGCACACAGCATCACCTCCCGGCCACCCAGGGCGCCATGGCCTCTTCCCGAGACACGGTCAAGTGCAGCCAGCCTCACGGAGCAAGGGCCTGGTCCAAGGACGCAGACGAGGTCCTCCCCTCCTACGTTCATCCGCATACCTACCAGCTGCCGGTAGCCCAGAAGCAGCATCACTGGTAGAGGAAGATCTTCAAGTGGCAGAAGGGGGCGTGGGAGAGCTACCTCGGTTCATGTTTCCTACCCTCCATGCAAAGAGTCGAGAGCTCTTACCTCGGATGCAACACCGGAAGAAGGCGCGGGGGTGTACGGGGAGAGGTAAGCTCCGGGCACGGGCGCGGCCGCCGGCACGTACTAGAAGGAAACCCAGCCACAGGCTCAGAGCAGTGAGGGGACTCCTGGTGACATTTAAAGCACCCGGGAGCTCTAAATCTAGGGATGCCTAGGTCTCATCCCCAGAAGAGTCAAACAGCTTTGTCCGGAGCACTCCAGGGGTGTTTAAGTTGGGCGGGGGGGAGGGGGCGGTGCTTGGAGAAACTGCTGCCTCCAGGGCTTCCCTTCCTTCTCCTCCTTCCCCGCGTGCACACCGCGCGCGGGGGCCAGGGCCGCAGACCTAGGAGCAGCCTGCTGAGCGCCCCCCACCATGTTCTTCTTGTCACCATGTTGGGAAGGATTTCTAGTAAATATGTGGGAGCTCCTGGGTAAACTGCTGTGTAGACAAAGCACTGTCTAGTTTCGTAGGTGCAGATCAGTTAAAAGGAGTGAGCCGGGAGCCGAATGGCTACGTTCTGTGGCTCTCCTACTCTGCGTCTAAGTGTGCCTTCCAGGACACGGACGCGGCTGACACCCTCGATCACAGGCATCTCCACTACAGAGCACGGCACAGGTACTCCTTGCTCCGTCAGAGTCTGGAGTCAGAAATACCGCTTTACCGTGCCTGGGCTGCTGAGGGAGAGGTGCCCCAGCTGCTGGGTGAGGGGTCCCATCATGGAGGCAGGCTGGAGAGGAATGGGGTGATCCATCCCCGGCGGCAGAACGGAACCCTGGAGGCAGGAACAAAGGACAGGGTTCGCTGGCAGCACCCAACAGACCTGCAGTGAGTTCTGCCTCTCAGGGCCGCTGAAGACAGACATTTCAAAGTCCTGGGAGAGGACAGGGGAAAAGCAACCCAACTGTGCAACAGAAACAGGTGCTCTAAATCTAAATGACAAACTGACAGGAGTTCAGGGCACTCCGCTGGGCTGCACAAGGGACTGAGCCAGAGCTCACGCGCCCACATCATCTATCGACAGATCCCACTGTTTTTCTTTACATCACACCGCCCCTTTGGCTTCTGCCCACGCCGGAACACTCACTGGAGGCTGCACGAGGTATGACTGGGGATGCATCCAGGACGGGTTAGGTACTTGCAGAGGAGATGTCTGGCTTATTCTCTAGTGCAAACAAAAGACACAGACAAAAACAATAATCGCCTAGAAACTACTGTTTTTCCCAGTAGCCTAATAATGTTCAGCAAAACCCCAAAAAAGTACCCCCTCACAAAACAGAAACACGAAGAATAAACTCTTTAAAAAATATTTACAACCCGTACATGTCAACAAATAACCCAATTTAAAAATGGACAAAAGATAGGAATACACTGAAAAGAAATTTAAAAAATTAAAAATTAAAAAAAAAAAAAGATAAGAATAGCTTCTTCTCTAAGAAGATACACAAATGGCCAATAAGCACATGAGAGAGGCTTGACATCATGAGTAACCAGGGAAATGAGAATCACGACCATGATGAGATCATTTCACACCCACCAGGATGGCTGTAATGAAAAGAACAGAAGAGTGGGGACTGGATGGCTCAATGGGTTGTGTCTGACTCTTGATTTTGACTCCAGTCATGCAGGGTTGGGGGATCAAGCCCTGCATCAGACTCCTCACTCAGCAGGGAGTCTGCTAGAAATTCTCTCTCTTCCTCTTCCTCCCCCCAATTCTCTCTCTCTTTCCTTGCTCAAAAATAAATACATCTTGTAAAAAAAAAAAGGACAGAAGAAACGTCATACACTGTGGGCTGGAATATAAAATGGTACAGTGTGCCATTTCCTCAAAAAGTTAGACACAGAGTTCCTGTGGAACCGAGCAAGTCCACTGGAAGTGTATATCTGAGAGAAGTCAAAACATGTGGGGATACAAAAATCGTACACAAATACTCAAAGCAGCATTATTCTAATAGCCAAAAGGTGGAAACAACTCAAAAGGCCATCAACTACTAAGCAGAAAACAAACAGGTATAGTCACACAGCGGCGGGAGACAGACTCAGTCCTGCTGTGTGCTACAACATGGATAAACCTCGAAAGCATGCCAAGTGAAAGTAGCCCGACCCCAGAGACATCCACTGCATGCTTCCATTTACACAAAGTGGCCAGGGTAGGCAAGTCTACAGCCAGAGTACATATCTCAGTGGGTGCCCCAGGGGTGGGGGTGAGGGAGAATGGGCAGTGATGACTACTGGGTACACAGCCGCTTCCTGAGCTAACAGAAATGTTCTGGGATTAGATAATGGTGACAGCTACATAACTTGGCAAAATATAATTGAAACTACTGACCTGGATACTTTAAGTAGATGAATTTTATGGTATGTGAATCATCTCAATTTTATTTATTTATTATTTTATTTATATGACAGAGAGCGAGAGTACATGCAGGGAGAGCAGCAGAGGGAAAGGGAGAGAGAGAAGCAGAACACAGAGCAGGGAGCCCCATGTGGGACTCCATCCCAAGACCCTGGGATCATGACCCGAGCCAAAGGCAGACATATAACTGACTGAGCCACCCAGGTGCCCCGGGTGAATTCAATTAAGGAATTCAAAAACTAGTGGAAAAATAGAAATGTTTAACTATATATAAATTTTAAACTTTTGTGAGGTTTTTTTTTGTTGGGGAAAACGAGCGATTCCCAAAGTGTGGTCCCGGGACAGGCAGCAGGAATTAGCAGCAGCATCTGGGAAACAGAAATACAAATTCTTTTTTTTTAAGATTTTATTTATTTATTTGACAGAGAGAGATCACAAGTAGGCAGAGAGGCAGGCAGAGAGAGAGGAAGAGAAGCAGGCTCCCTGCTGAGCAGGGAGCCCGATGCGGGACTCGATCCCAGGACCCTGAGATCATGACCTGAGCCGAAGGCAGTGGCTTAACCCACTGAGCCACCCAGGCACCCAGAAATACAAATTCTTGCCTCCTAGCCTAGACTTACTGAGCCAGAAATTCTTTGTGTGGTGCCCAGTAATTTGGGTTTGATAAGCTTTCCAAGTGATTCTGATAGCTCAAGCTTGAGCACCAGCGCACAAAGTCAATGGACAAAAATTAAACCTGGAAAAAGACATTTGTAAGAAAGATAACAGTCAGAAGATTAATACTTTAATAATATGGAAATGGTTTTTGTAAGTTGAGGGAAACGAATAACCAAACAGAAACATGGGCCAAGCGTATGAAGAGCCACCAGAGAAGAGCAAATCAAAATACGACAAACACACACAGACACGCAACTCGGCTGTAGTCAGGGAAGTGCAAATTAAAGTAACAATGCACTTTACACCTGCTGAGATTTAAGGAAAAACTTGAAAAGACCACTGTCACTTATGGCTGGAGGGAAATGGCCACTCAGACATCACTAGTGGAAATGTGAACTGACATGGCCTTTGCGGAAAGCGATGGACAACACCTGCAAAACTCAATGGCCATATACTAGCCAACCTGGCAATCCCATCCTCGGATTCCAGCCCCCAGAAACACCAGTACTCATATCTAAGAATGTGGGCATGGAGATCTTTACATATGCATGGTTTTGTTTCTGGGAATTAGAGCCCAAGGAATGAGACTTCGAGTTGAATAATATATGGATGGAAGTAGTATTTGTACCAGAAAAGCCCTGAAATCCAACTGAATGCCCTTCACGGAAGTAGGGTTGAAGAATCCTGATCTCTCTGCTGCATGAAATACAGTGCAATCGTTAAAAAAAGAAACAATCAGGGGCGCCTGGGTTGCTCAGTGGGTTAAAGTCTCTGCCTTCCGCTCAGGTCATGATCCCAGGGTCCTGGGATGGAGCCCTGGGGCCCCTCATCGGGCTCTCTGCTCAGCAGGAAGCCTGTTTCCCTTCCTCTCTTTCTGCCTGCCTCTCTGCCTACTTGTGATCTCTGTCAAATAAATAAATAAAAATCTTTAAAAAAAAAAAAAAGAATCAGAACAAAAAATCTCACTATTAGCTAC